>NC_051063.1:131399704-131424704 GCF_004664715.2 Peromyscus leucopus | reverse complement strand
TTGGAGAAGAATGTTAGTATATCTTAGAGACTGGTCTTGTAATATTTTGGTGAAGAAATTGTCTGTTTTTGCTCTTGTTTGAAGAATGTGCTTGAGGCTAAAGGAAAATTCTTTGTATTAACTCTGTTGACAGAGTAAATCTCAAAACAGCCTACTATAGACACTATAGTGTGGTTATTATTGATAAATTTAATGAAGATTTATATAACGAACAGGAGCAGAGCTGAGACAAGGTAAATTACAAAATGTAAATTTTGAGGTGAAAAAGAGCACCAGGAAATGAAATGGAGTTAAATCTCTGTGTTCTAGGAGATAAAGGATAATGAGAATATGCTCTAGAGTTATATGAATACCTGCTGAGGAGCACTAGATAACTGGGAATAGAAGAAGCCCAAGAGAACAAGTGTATTGCAGTCAACAAAGCTTAATGGAGCTAGCAGATCTGAAGAGGGTTTTCTCCATCAGACATGGAGAAGTAGAGTTTGGAATTTGTGCAGATGATTTTCAGTGAGCCACCTCAAATGTTTTTCTTATAAGAGGTACCATCGTTCATGGTGTCTTCTTACAGCAATAGAAACCATAACTAAGACACCAGAATGATTTAAACAAAATCCAAACACTCCTTTTCTGTTTCACTAAGAAGAAATTTAAAATCAGGTAAGTGAAATGAAAGGAAATTGTTCCTTGAGTAAACTGACTCCAGCAACAGGGAGAAACTTCTATCTTTCTGCTCCATTTAGACTTACTTGCTGTGGGCATCTTGTATTATAGAAAGGACAACCAATTACTCACTGTTGAAGAAATGAAGGAAGACAAAGAATTTTTACCTCACTAATTTTCTTATCTACAATCTTATTCAGATTAATTTATTTTGTCTTATAAGTGTATTCTTCCCTATCTTTGTTTGGTAAATCTGTTTATATCCATTACCAAGAATGTCAGGTGCCTAAAATTCCTGCTGTATTTTTGAAAGTGGAGCTCTACCCTTTTCCTTTTCTTTTTCACATATGTATAGAATGCTATTCAGCACATAGTAATAACTGTGGTCAGATATGGAAATACTGACAAATATCTAAGTAAATAAACTCAGAATTTCAATAAAGTATAAAAATATAGCACTCATAGGACAATGCAAAATGGTACACAATAATACAAGCGTTCATATGAGGAGAAAGAGGCAGAAATCTAATGTGGGTAATAATGCACTGGCTCTCCCATGTTAAGAATCATAGACACAGAGAGTTTCTATTACTGTCTTTCTGCCTATCTTTCTTTCTGTCATCATTAGCTCATTTTTCTCCTATAAAGATAGGATAGTTTACATGGATAAACATTTAAAAATTTATAGACAAATGATAGATCAGATAATCAGGGTATCAGCTCTTAATGATTCATTTAACTTCTGCTCTTTTATCTTGCCTTCTCCAATACTGTAACATTTCCTTCCTAATTCAGAATTTGAGGTAAGATAAAAGCTCTTAAAAATATTACATCATTCATTACTTTGTGGTTACATATTCTACCATCTGTTTTCTATTTGAAAAGTTCTGCAAGATTAAATATTAACTTTTGTCTTCAATTCCTTCATTGGTAAATAACACTATAATCAGAATCATTCAGCCTTTCTCTGACTGCTCCATGCAGGAGTTATCTCATATTGTTTTCCTGATCTAGCTCACAAAGACTGATTTCTCACATTGACTTAACTACTTACTAAGTGACCCTTTGTAACTAAAAACATATTGAATCCAGATGATAATGTTTAGTTTGTACATTTAAAAGATAAGAAACAAATCCAAAGCATTTATTGTAACAGAATTGGAAAATGAAAGAACCAACCAGGGGAAAATATCCAGAAAAATTTCAAAGGGATAGGCTACATTAAGTCAGGATATGAACCTCTGATCCTTCAGTAATTGCTTCAGAAAAAGGAAAAAAGTACTTTAAAACTAGAATACTATCTAAATGTTGTTTTATAATGAATATTTGAGACCATGAAAATGTTAGACGTTGAACAAACAAATCTTATGTAGAATTAGTTTTTTTAAAAATTACAAATTAAAAATTACAATTCCTAAATAAAAGAAGAATTAAAAAAGCACAATAAGGTATCTAAAAAAAAGAACACTGATATTACTCTTAATGTTATACTCTTTAGGGTTTTCAGATTAAGACAATATAGATACATGAAAATCTTCAATAATGAAAATGTAGGATAGGAAATTACCTCATGTAATTATTCTACAGAAATTAGTAGTGCTTTACCCACCAAATACTACATATTTTTTTTCAGAGAAAAATGTAACCAATATGAAATTGAGAAAATATTAAGTAACAAAAGATTGAAACTGCCAGAAAGAAAAGGTTGTGAACATTTTCACTGTGGGTTACATGTTGAAAGACTTGGAAGAATGTTTGAGACCTGTGGAAAATTTCCAGAAGCTTGTTTAAATAGACTCAAGATGAGCCAAAGGAAATCAGATGGAGAGTGTCACCACTACTCTTCTCATCATGCCCTCACAGTGGAAAACCAAAGATTGAACCTTCTCTCCAGCTTTACCACCTGACCACCAGGCGCCCAAACCTTCAGATATCTAGCAGGATGGCAGAAACATTGAAAATGGTGCTTCCTACCTCTGTAGCTATCCAGTGCAGATTTCAACAGGGTAACAGGGGCCAGGAGACTTCACTGAATATTCAGACCACTCTGTGACATCCATCACACTTGAAAACCCATGAAAGCTTTAATTTAAGAGATTTTCTTAGTCTTGTGAACCATAGAGCAACTGAAGAGGTAAATGATATTTATAGAAACATAGCATATACTTGATCAAGAATAAATATGATAGTGCAAGGTCATCTGAATACATTTCACTGACAATTATGAACTATATATGTGCCTTTGTTAATATTCTTTTGTTCCTCCTTATTTGAAAATAAAATAAACACAGTCTAATAGTATTCAGTTGAGTTTTAGCACTCACAGTATGTGTAGGAAAAGGCAGGAAAAGATGACATTGTCAAGTATTACATCTTTCTTTATAAGGAAGCCTGAGTACGATCCTTCTACTCTAGCAATTACCTTTTACATTTCATACTGAAATAAAAATTGAAAACTTCTTCTCTACTGAACACAGTAATTTTTTCCTTAGTCACCTTTTCATAACTTAAATGGCCTTTCCCTAAACTTCTTCATTTTGTTGGATGGTAGGTGGAACTGTGAGCACAGGAGTGATTGAAACAAGTTTAATGGGCCATGGAATTCTGAAATGTGGAAGAGGCCTGAAGTTCTACCAGAATTACCTAGTCCATTTTCAATCACTATAGCTTTATTTTATGCAGAATCAAAAGGTTTAACATAAGCTAGTATTTTCTCAACAAGTGAAGTGTTAGCCTGGAAGGGTAAGTATGTTATAAAATTACACTTTCTAAACAAGCAGTTACAGATTCTGGTTTGAGAAGTGAAGATTGGAGTAAGAATCAGTTGTTTTGCTCACTCCAAGTGTCAAGACCAAGCTTATTTCATTGTCTCATTGTTACTTTTAATGTGATGAGGAATATATTCCCATGACACTAAATCACATGTCACAGAAGATTCATGACATAGTGTCTATCCTCAGTGTGAAAGGCCATCTCATGTCATAGAGGACGGTAGATGCAGTCTCTGCATAAAGCTTCCATGTTATGACACGAGGAAATGAAATCCATGATGATATTTGGCAATAATGTTAGGAATGATTGACAAATTAACACAGAAATTTATATGTGATATGTGAATCTACAAAGCATAAAACAATCTTGTGGAAAGGAAGATATTCATATTACTCTATTTCAAAATTCATCTCAGCATGAGAGCATCAGAAAGTTGTGCTACTTGTGTAAAGACAGATATGAAACAATTGAACCTGTTGTTTCAAACAAATATTAATCTAACTTGTCAACTGAAGTTATGAAAAGTATGACTGCTGATTATTAGAACAGGATGGTATAGGTGATAGGGGATATTTTGATAAAAATTACTTGAATTATTGGAATGACATTGTCAAACACCAGTAGAGCACTTGGCAAGCATGTATACAGCTCTGGAGACCAGTACCTGAAAGTATAAGGGAAAACAACTACAACAAAACCTGCAAAAACAACAAACCACTTAAGCATACTAAAATGGCATTCTTTCTTTCTTAGTTAAATTTCATTCAGGATTGTTTTAGGATGTCTGTATACTTTCACATAAAATTCTTTCTTAACAAGAGACATTTTTCATTCTCAAGAATCCACCAGCCTGTACAGCCTATTATGGTTCTCATCCCCCCCTCCATTTCAAGATGATATCTTATCACTCTGATACTTCTTACGCCAGAGTCTTACTCAGTACTTAATACTTTTCCATCCACTGGTCCTTGATCTGCTTTTTGGCTATAAATGAATTTCAAAAAATTCAGATGTACTCTGATATAACCTCCGTCTCCATAATTAGAAGACTATGTTCAAGTTTCTTTTCCTACCACAATGAACATTTTTAAAGAGTTTAAAAAGTATTAATTAAAAAAAACAATTGCTGAAAGTAACTGAGACTACACACACACATACACACACACACAAAACACACACACACACTCAATGTCTTAAACATGAATATGAATAATGTGAAACTGAAGAAAATATCTCCTGTAAAACTTTGTCTCTCACTTTTTTATTTAGAGATATATTGGTAGAATTATTACAGAACAGTAGAATTAAAATAAATTTGTGTGTTAGACATCCACATTGTATTTAAGGAATCACATCTTAATTAATGTAAAATTAAGAATACAAAGAAGAAGAAAGATATGAAGGAAGGAAGGAGGGAGGGAGGGAAGGAAAGAAGTTCACAAAATTGCTGAAAATTCCATTCAACAATTTTATATTAAAACTAGAAGGCCGACTGACACACATGACCTCTCTAACCCCAGAATTAACACTGAATGCTTCGTTTCATTACTTAAAAAATCATAACTTTAGGACGAATTTTCAATCTATATCTAAGGAAAACACGCTTAACAGAACAAGGAGGTCATAAAATCCGTATAACTGCAAATTCATGATTAAGACAATGAATTCCTTGAAAACAGAAAGAGGAAATGCGATCAAAGTTACTCTCCTGAAAATAGAGAAATTTAACACAAGCTGGTGTTTGGCGTTAGAGGAAGTTGCCAACCGAAAAGAACTTTGGTCCTTGTAGTTTTGTTATGTTTCCTTACACCAGAGGCTGGTCTGCAACCAGGATGAGTGACGTATTTCCTGTCGCCGATCTTTGCTAGGGAGCTTGAAACCGTGATAGGCTTTTAAGGAAGGTAGAAAGAACTGAATGGAACAGGTTGTGCTCCGCTTTAATGTCGGTGTTTCCCGTCGATATTGCCTAGGAAGAATCTTTTGCGATTTGCTGGATTTCTAAATCTAGTCATCAGAAATTTAAAAATAATTGTTAAACATACCAGCTACCGTAAAGAATCCTTTCAGGAAGTAGTTCATCCAGAAACAATTAAATTACAGGGGGAGGGGCTTTGACCTACCTCAACAGAATGTACCAGGCTCTGCTGACTCCCATGAGAGGTCTTACCCTTTTGGAGGAGGGAATGGGTGGTATGATTGGGCGGGCGGGGGGGAGTCCTGGAGGCTCGGCATAGAGATGAGGGAAGAAGGGGATCTGTGATTGGCATGTAAAATGAATTAAAAATCACCGGTGCAGTAAAAAAAAAAAAAAAAAAAAAAAAAAAATTGACATATAAAATGTAACAGAAGTTTTAAAGAACTTTTACTGATTTTGATATTTCAACTTAACAGAGACCATAAATATTCTAAATAATTATTCCAATGTTTGCTCATACTTTCCCTTTTAACGAATACTGCTGTATGTTTGCATGATTTAATTCTTTACAATTACACATTCTACATAATTCATACAGAAAATAAAATGAATTTTATAAAAGAAAAAATAACTTCTTTGTCATGTAATGTATAGTCATGTCTTCATTCAAGAGAGGCCATTGGTCTGCCCCTGAAATATACTTACAAACACATGTTGTTAGTTATTTAGCTGCATTGTGTTCTTACCCTGCAAGGAAGTGTCACGAAACACGACAGAATCCGCTTATAAGAGTTTATTAGAGGTAAAGGGACAGAGAGTGCTCAGGCCTGTGGGAGAGGCACGTGCATGGAGAAGAAGGAAGAAGAGAAGAGAGAACCAGGAATATGGTGCTCCGCTTTAAAACCGGCTTGGGGCGTGGCCAGGTCACGTCACTATTCCACGCGTGTGCGTAGATCACATGATCACATTGTGCTCTTACGTGGCCATGTAACGTCATGGATCCTGGTCTCGCGAGATGCCTTGACCCGGAAATGGCTATCCTGACTGGAATTGGCTAGGCGGAAGTGTCCGCCGGGTATATGCGACTGTGGGGGCGTGTTGTGAACCCTTCATTCCCAACTCTTTCCTTTTTTAAAAAAAGAAAAAAATTGTGGTTGACTGGGTATGGGGGGCGACGTTTCTCTCAAAGACTGCTTCCAGCTGAATAGTGGGCGTTGGTTGGCTCTTGAGGGGATGAGGGGTATCTTGTGAAGTCCTGAGATGATGGTGGACATCCTGGAATGATGTTATGCCGTCGCCTCGTTCTGCAGCTGTCCATCCGTGCTGTGGTTGGGGACCTCCTGTGCTGTGGCTGGGGACCTTCTGTTTGACAAGATACTGTTGACATAGAAAGAGCTTAGAGAGAAAGAATCATTATTATTTTATTTTGGAGTTGGCATTTGTCTGAGGTAGATCTGGCCTGCCCAGATAGAGGCATGTGACATTTACCTGAGGTAGATCTGGTCTTAGTACTCTGCTTAATTTCTATCTGAGACAAGCCTTATTAGAGGTGGTTTATTTAAGGCAACTGTTTTTTTTTTTTTTTTTTTTTTTTTTTTTTTTTTTTTTTTTTAGGCAAGCCTTGCTGGAGGTAGTTTATTTAAGGCACCTGTTTCCCTTATTAGTTAGCACTTAGGAAACACAGGTGATCAGTTGCTGAGTATTGAACAATGATAAATTGTTGTATTACATTATTCCTTACCGCCTGGATATTTTTGATGGTCCTTTTTGCCTCCGGCTCTGTGTGGCCCTGGTTGGGAAAGGAGAGGGTGATACCTTATTCCTCTGGAATTGGTGACAAGGCAGTGGATCCTGATGTCCTCTGGAGCTTGAGAGTGAGAGCCCCTGCTTGTTTCACTGTATATGAAGAGAGATTTTTCTGGGATGGAGGTGAGATAAAAGGTTTTAGGTGAGACAGGTGGACCCAGTGAGACAAGCCCTCGAGTTTAGCAGCCATGGGGGTTACAAGAATTACCTTGAAGGGTCCCTGCCACTTAGGGGAAAGGGGTAAAGGGCGCTGGCCTGGAGGAAAGAAAAGAACATGATCCCCAATGTGTATGGGAGATGGGCAAGGATTGTCACATGGCTGAGGCAGTGAACAGTCCACGTAGCTCCATAGAATAGACCTTAGGTGACATAAAAGAGGAGTTAACAGGCTATCTGGAACAGTTGGAGGCTTGGAAAAAAGACCTGGTGTTAGAACTGGCCTTCCATACATTAGTTCAAATGGAGAGATTGAAAGAGGCTTTTTAGGAAGAGCCCTGAGCCTGAGGAGAGCTAGAAGCAATAATCTTACCCAGTCGAGATGAAGTTCCTGTGACATCTTAGTAAGAATAGTATTTAAAGACCGGTTGGTGTGCTCCACCTTAGCTAGGAGATCCCTTCCCATTAAAGGTACAGGGCAACTTGGCACCACTAAGAATGTGTGTGTGAGAGGGATGCCTCTGAAAATACAATTGATTGGTGGTGTCTGATGAGGCAGGTAAGGCTGTCCTCTGTACCCGAAAATAAAGGAGGTGGCATCCCAAAACTCCCAGGACTGAGTCAATGGCTCTGGTGTCCAGAAGGAAAGAAACAGATCGCTTCCCTGCTGCGATCTGGGTTCCCTGCCATGTCTGTAGCCAAGCCTAGGTCTGTTGGAGGTCTTAGCTTGATGTACCCATGCATCTTGGTGCCTGGGGGCAGTCAGCTGACTCTTTGTCTTTCTAGGCGGCAATTTTTTTTTAAAATTTTTTAAATATATTTTCTTGACACATTCTGAAAATTCTGGGTAGCAGACATACAATGAGGCTCCAAATATTCAAACAGTGTATCCTATGTATTGTGAACAAGCAGCCTTGTGAAGGCAATACTCTGAATAACATTGTAGCTTCTCCCAAAACAGGTTAAGGTTAGGAAGATAAAGGAGGTGCTGAATTCATTTCATTTTACTCGAGCTTACTACCGTCTATTAAAGCCCAGAGCAGTAAGCTTAGGTAAATCTTGATCAGGACACTGAAAAAAATGATTATTTGCTGCATTTCTTTTTCTTGTTTTGGTCTTCACACTGGACACCATAATTAGAACTCCCAGACCCAGAAAGATGAAAGTAAGTTTTTTCTTTATTGGGTTTTACTACACAGGGAAAAATCCCATCTAATCCCCATAGGTTAATAAAAGTTCAATCAGACGTAACTTTGGCCAAACTTAGTTTTATCTTATCTAAAAAATCTTGTATAAACAAGTATCTGTTCAAATATAGGTTACTTTTCAAGGACATGCAGAAAATGCGAAAATAACTGAATTTAGTAGAAAGGAAATGCGAAAACTGCCGGGCATTGACATTAACATGATGTGACTCACACTGCCACTGGGGACAGGTGCTCCCCGGGATCCTCATCGGTTTCGATGAGGTACTCTGTGGACCTCGTTCATGCTGTGGCTCACTTTGTACTCATGTACCCTGCCTGGCACTCTGACAGGTCCTCTTAGTCACACTAGTATGTCCTTTCGAAGAAGCATAATGGCCAGCCACTATGGACTTCTAGAGAAGGTGATTAGAGATTTTTCTTGAACAGGATTTAAAAAATCTTTTGAGAATTTCAGGTTCAGACATACAATCTTTGTAATGGTATCTATTGCTTCAAAATGAGATCAAGCTGAAAGAAAATCTTTCATATTTACTTTTTTTTTTTTGGTTTTTCGAGACAGGGTTTCTCTGCGTAGTTTTGCGCCTTTCCTGGAGCTCACTTGGTAGCCCAGGCTGGCCTCGAACTCACAGTGATCCGCCTGGCTCTGCCTCCCGAGTGCTGGGATTAAAGGCGTGCGCCACCACCGCCTGGCTCATATTTACTTTTATACCTGAAATATATCATTAAGATGCCAATATTTTAATGTAAAAGTAGAAAATATAGTAAAAAAATTCAGTGTTGCTTCTTTGTCTCAAATACAAGATCAGTGAGTATTAAGCAGGAACAATATAGTAAAACAAAATAAAATTTGTGCATTTGCCTAAACTGAATTATCTGAGTCATGGTAAAAGGTTTCATAACATCCACTCTCTCACTCTTTTCAAACACTAAAGGGGACACTTGTCTATTCAGATTTCTTAACTAAGTATATGGTGATTTGTAAATAGTTCACTTTCCATATTTAGTATGTAACCACCAAATATATTCTGTTTATGTGGTCCTGCAGTCCTTTTTAGAAGCAACAGTAATGTACTTTGTAAATACCTTGAGACACAAGTTGTACATTAATATACATAAAATCTTGATAATAGAAAGGCATCCCAAATACTTTTTCAGTTCTTAGAACAAAACAAAACACATTCATGATCTCCATTTCCTGAAGTTTCAGTTGAGGTAACCTCTGCAAGTCTCAGCCCCACATTTACATTCAGTTCTGACCCTTTTCTTGGCAGGGCTGTGGTCAACAGAATCTGAAGATAATTCTCCAGAACCTTTCATTTGATAATCAAAAGTCAGCTCTTCTCCAGCTTTTATGGTTCTCGTGGAAAACAGTGCTATCCTAGGAAGCCGAGTATCAAGATTATCGATGAAAACGCTAAACACCTGAAGATTGGGGTCACAACTGTGATTCACAAAATGAGACACATTTCCGTATCGAGCTGCATCCACTGTGAATTCATCAGATTCATAGTCCAGATCAAAAAGGTATGTGATTCCTTGGTTGTCATATAACTGTCCACGCTTTTCATCCTCTTCACTTGTGATTACCTCTCCAACATATTCCATGACAAAACTCATTTTTTTAATCTTCACAAGGGTTTTTACACCCCAGCCACAACCATTGCTAGTTCTAAAGATGTACAGTGAATATTGTGTGCCTTTTTGTACAATCCTATTGGGACAATCAGGTCCACATAGGCACCTTGAGTTGCATTCGTAGATGGGAGTCCCAGGTTTGATTTTAATTTGTTGCTTTTTATTATAAGCCAAAACAACTCCAGCTTCAACAGGACAACACTTTTCAAAGAAGCAGTTTGTACATGAACATCCAAAGGTAGCTTCATTGTTTAAAATGATTCCTGGAGCTGGCCTGTATTCATTAATATAGTAGAAGTCTGAAGGCGGGCCCTCCAAGTCAACGGTATTTTCAACAAATATCATGGCTTTGTGGTTCTTTCTTCTGTTGAGGTAATCTTGCCATCTCCGCAGAGCTATTCTTTGCTTGGCTTTATTTACAATGTACTCAGCGACAGCAGGTGGCAAGGGCTTGCTACTGTTTTTTGGAGTGACTGCCTTGCCTTTCTTTACCCGAGATAAGTAACTACTCTTGTCACTGGAGAACTGCTGCAGCAGCTGTGGACACTTGAGGTTTCTCAAGGGCTCCCAAGTATTTGTAGACTCTGGCCATCCTTTCCATTTTACAAGATAATATTCCACACCCTTTACTACCTTGTAGTCACACAAGTACTCCACCTCATAATTGTTTAGATTCCTTTTGGTGATTCCAATCGATTTACATGTGAGCTTTTCTTTTCTACATAATTCCTGAAGAGTATCAAGGGAAACTAGGCAAGGCACACACCAGGCTCTCTCGGCCTCGGCTCCGGCCGCTGCCATCTTGCGGAGCTTTCATTCAAACTGGCGCGGTCAGCCGGAATAGCTCAGCTGGCCAGACGCCCCGCCCCGGCCCGCCTCTAGGTGGCAATTTTAACAAGGCTGTTGATGGCCTGGCAGGGGCATTTGGTAGCCCGTGGCCTTTTCCTCATTTAAAACAAGGACCCAACAGCTTTTGGAAGTCAGCAAGTGACAGCACTTGGCAATTTTGTTTTCAGGCTTTTATCTCTTCCCTGGCACACCTTAAATGCCATAGATGACTCTTTTGCCTGTGGGGTCAGGAGCCTTGTTCTCCAGATGCTTAAGTTTTAGTTGAGGAGGTCTGGGGAACAAGAGATGGATTTTCATATTTATCCTGAACTATTTACTGGTTTTAGGGCAGCCTTACGAAGGCCTGTCAGGAGACAGGTAATAAACCTATCTCTGGCTAGACAGCCACTCTGGGTGTTGAAGTCCCAGTGTGGCTCTCGGTCAGGAACCACCTCAGCTCCTGGGGGGTGTGAAAGGGTTAATTTGATGAATTTCATCTGCATGAGTCCTAGCCTGCTCCCATACCCGCCTGAACTCCTCAGGAAGTCATGAAATGTGAGACTATAAGATTGAGTTATATATTGAAACTGTTTAATAAAGGAAGCAGAATTAGACGTATAAGAAACCAGCTTACTTTGTATCTGAGAGAGTTCTGTTAGAGAGAGAGGATGGAACATGAATTTTAATTATTGGTTCCTTAGCAAGATCTAGAGTCAGAGATTCCGGAGTCAGAGAATCCTCTGGTTTACGTATAGCTAGGAACATATGAGCAGGAGAGAAGGAAGCGAGAAGGGACAGTTTAGCATTGAGAAAGAAGAAAGCAACTCTTTCCATTTGCCTGAATGCCGACAGTGATTAGAGAGCTCCCGTAAAATATCGGGATCCAAGGAGCCACTTGGCGGCCATTTTTTGTTATTTTATAAAGCATACTTTGGCCACTTTTTTGAACATAGACGAGTTAGCTTAGAAATCTTTATGTAAGGCATTAAACTGAGAGGTTTTAAAGCTTCAACAAGACAGCCTAATGGAGAGGAAGGACTAACAGGGTTGGAAGCCTTGTTTCCCATGTCTGCAGCGGAGGCAGAAAAATAATAAAAAAAAATAAAATTAAACGTGATCCAGAGCCAAGACCTCAGTCATCCCCAGGGTCAAGGGCGGATACCAGGTGCAGCCTGCTTCTCTACTTGTCAGCCAGAAGCAGTGTCCCCCTCCACGGTGAGGGAAAGGAATCTCTGAGAATCCGGATGGCATTTGCCTCCCTTTCGAGAGGATGAACCCGTCGACCTCACATGGCTCCCAGGACGCACCAACAGCGGTGGCCCCAACTCGAGAAATATCTCAGGCTGCAGACATGGGAGCCGGCTAGAAAAGTTAGGCCTGCGATAGGGGCCGACCGTAGCCAATGAAGACCATGGTCTGGGGTTCCCTGGTCTCAAGAATACGTGTGAGGCGCCAGACGATCAACGGTCATTCTCACAGATTCAGGAAACCGTTTACGCTGGCTGAAAAATGGGGGACTCACCAATGGAAGAAAGCGGAGTTGGATGCAATTTGGATGCGGTTCAGGCGAATGGAGAGCAGTCTGTCACGTACGGAGCAAATTCCCCAGTTTGCGGGTTTCCAGATGCAGTGCGCCCGGAAGCGCCTGCTCGGTTTTGGCACCAAAATGTTAGTTATTTAGCTGTGTTGTGTTCTTACCCTGCAAGGAAGTGTCACGAAACACGACAGAATCTGCTTATAAGAGTTTATTAGAGATAAAGGGACAGAGAGAGCTCAGACCTGTGGGAGAGGCATGTGTGTGGAGAAGAAGGAAGAAGAGAAGAGAGAACCAGGAATATGGCTCTCTGCTTTAAAACTGGCTTGGGGAGTGGCCAGGTCATGTCACTACTCCACGCGTGTGCGTAGATCACATGGTCACGTTGCGCGCTTACGTGGCCATGAAACGTCACGGATCCTGGTTACGCGAGATGCCTTGACCTGAAATGGCTATCCTGACTGGAATTGGCTAGGCAGAAGTGTCTGCCTGGTATATGCAACCATGGGGGCGTGTTGTGAACCCTTCACATGTACATTTTAAAGTTTAAATTTGGATGAAGAGACACTAATTGGTATGTGGTTACATACTAACTACACATATGAGAACTGTTGGAAAGCATTTTTCATGAATTATTTTTCAGAAAAATTAGACTGTATACTCCAAGACGACCCATAAATAAGTAAATTATGTGTCTTTGCATGTGGATCTCTCTCTCTCTCTCTCTCTCTCTCTCTTCTCTTCTCTCTTTGTGTGTGTGTGTGTGTGTTTGTGTGTATGTGTGTGTGTGTGCATGTAACAGAAGGAATGGAATAAGTAGGTTATTCTTAAAATTTTCAGGAGAGTTTATTTTATTTCATGCTTCTAGGGATTTAACTAGGCCATTATATATTTTTAGCAAGTTCTCTGCCTCTGGGCTACATGCCTCTGCATTTGGATGGTTTTCAGGACTTTGGCATTATTCTCTACTTTTAAAGTCCTTTATAATCCTAGTATTCACCCTGCATAATTATTGCACAGTACTTTGAAAGGTAAATTCTCAGTGACACCTAAAAATGTAGAACTGCAATCTAAGGCACATGGGAGCATGAAAAATTGGGTCATGACTTCTAGATATGTGTACCACAGAGGAACTTCAAGGCTATTCCCTTGGTGAAGCCCTGTGTCAAACAAGAAAAGGATTCAATGGTAAAACTGACATATAATTTTCAGATATGTACGTTGTAGTTGGATTAACTATATAGGTCAGAAAACTAGTAACATAACATGGGTATGTATTTAAAGGTGGGGCAGAAAAGAGAAAAGGAAGACTTTAGAAAATGGTAAAAGGGGTTAAGAAAAATTAATGGTACAGACTGTGTTAAATGATGAGGGAATGGAAGGTCAAAGTAGAAGAAGAATATTGAAAGATTGAAAAACACTGAAGTCATTTTGAAAAGTCACATGTAACGACTCTGAGATACCACCTTACACCTATCACAATGGCTGTGATCAAAAACACTAATGACAGTCTATGTTGGAGAGGATGCAGAGCAAGGAGAACATTCTTCCACTGTTGGTAGGAATGCAAACTTGTACAACCACTGTGGAAATCAGTATGGCAGTTTCTCAGAAAACTGGGAATCAATGTACCTCCAGACCCAGCCATACCACTCTTGGGCATATACCCAAGGAATGCTCACTCATACCACAAAGATACATGCTCAGCTATGTTCTTAGACATATTATTCGTAATATCTAGAACCTGGAAACCACCTACATGCCCTTCAACTGAAGAATGTATTAAGAAAATGTGGTACATATACACAATGGAGTACTACTCAGCAGAGAAAAAAAATGACATCATGAAATTTGCAGGAAAATGGATGGAACTAGAAAATATCATCCTGAGTGAGGTAACTGAGACTCCGAAGGACAAACATGGTATGTACTCACTCATAAGTGGACACTAGAAAAAAGCAAAAAACAATCAGACTGCAACACACAGATTTAGGGAGGCTACCTAGCAGGGGGGACCCTAGGATGACTGTGGCTTATAATAAATTTTGATTTTGCCCAATCACTGGACAAGGTTAAGTAAAACATTTAGCTATTAGAATAAGAATTTGTACTGTATCAAGCTGATGAAAGAAAATGTTGGAGATGTAAAGATACTTTTAAAAAATGTCTTAATACATAAATACTTTAAAAATACCTTATAAATGATCCAAGTTTGAATTTTATAAACCATGCTGCTCTAGACACTTATGAACCTGTGAAATGTGACTGCTTCTGAGAGCAGAGTTATTGTTTGGGAAATTTGGTTTTCATAAGGAAAACAAAACTTTGAAAGTAGCAGGGTGGAAAAATTAATTTGACTAATTTGAAAAACAATCTTGTGAATAAATAATAAATTTTAAGTTTCAGGCTAGTTCTATGATAATGTGAAATTTGAAACACGTATAATTATCCTTGTAACCCTTAGCTAACCATTATGCATTTATTTTTTTATTAAAAAGTAGTATTTTACTGTGGTCTATTAGGAATCCAATGAATGTTTGATCTTGAATTCTCTACAATTCCTGACAAATATGTGCCCAAGAATTCATACTAAAATGTTGCTGCTGTGGCTGGAGATTGGGATTGAGAGTTAAGACCACTTGCTCTTCTTCTAAAGGTCCTGAGTTCAATTCCTAGCAACCACTTGGTGGCTCATAACCATTTATAATGAGATCTGAAACTCTCTCTGACATGCATGCAGTCAGAGTATTCATATCTAAAAAAATACATAAAATTTAAAAAATGTTTTGGCTTAAAAAGATGATTGGTTATAATTCTAGGGTTGCGCAGATGTTGGAATGCATTTTAACCCAAACATATTTATAATTTATCATGGATAATCTTTATTACCCTAAATACCTACTCTGATATTGCAACCAAGATATTTGAAAAGTGTCATTATATATAACTTTTTTGGTCTGGTTAGGATATGAAGTCAATGTAAGAGCTTTCACATTTGAAATTGTCATTCATGGTACACATATGAGTTTCCATAAAAATATCTTTTATCTCTTTGAGGTGAACCTTGTGTGTTTTAGTAAGCAAATTAAAATTGTCACAGGTAGAATAGAGAATCATTATAGAAATGTAAGGACAGAAAATGAATAATAAAATAGTCTAATTAAACAGCAAAATGAAAAATCAATCAAAATTTTAAATGTAATATAACAGAAGTAAAAAACACTAATATTGAAGATGAAGAATTCAAAGTTAATGGTTTTAGTCTACACTTTATAACAGAAATATGACAGGCAAAAGGATAGTTTAGAAACAGAATTATCTGTATTGTAGGAAAGGCACACCCTACAAGAAGTTAATCCAAAGGTACAGAGCACAAAGCTCAACAGCAGTAGAAAAGATAATCAGACCGTTTTAATGGTGGTATACATGTTAAAACATTTGCAAAGCAACCACCTTGGAGTACTCCTCAGTGATTGCTTAAGGAGGAAGAGAGTTGTCCAATGTGCAGAACAAAAGAAACCTAGGGAGAGGAGCTATCCTCAGGCTGACTTCGCAGCCCTTCCCACATTCAGAAACTATCAGGATATACCCGTTGAGGCAACTATTCTTCTACCATTTAGAGAATATCCTGACAGTACAGATCCAGTTTTCTTTTCTTTTTTCTAAAGATTTATTTATTTATTTATTTATTTATTTATTTATTTATTTATTTATTTATTATATATACACTGTTCTTCCTGCATGCATCCCAGATCCAGGTTTCTATCCCTCCCGAAACCCAGCACATTTCTTCTGGGCCATTTGGAAGTGCTAATGGCCATCACAGAGGGTGACATCTGCATCAGGGGCTATCTGGAGTACTGCCCTCTTCATGGAGTCCGAGGCAAATAAACATAGGCACCCTCACACTGAAGGAATGTTTTAATGATCAAAGAGCTACAAAGCTTCAGCTAATGAAATTCTGTTTGCTACATATATTGTAGTGTAACTGATGTAAAAATGTGTGGAAGAAAATGCACCCATACAGGATCAAGGGATTGGTTACTCATTCCTTGTACTGTATGTGTGCCATCACAAAATATTTCTCTTGATTCATTTTTTTTTTGATTCAGTGAGCCTTGAGAGTTTATCATTGATCTTTAAACATTGTACAGCTAATGGGGTCCTTCTTCATCAGTTCTCCCTGTGTCTCTGAAGGGGAATATACAGCAGATTTGCCCTGTAGAAATCAGGCAATAGGTTTGGGCTTTTAGATGACTGTTTAAATCTCTTTGAAAACCTATCTCATATTGTTGGGTTCCTCTGCACTAATTTTTAGAACTTCTTGCAGGTTTCCATTAACCTTTCCATTTTGTTGAATGCTAGATGGCACTGTGATCACAAAGATAATTACTCTTTCAAGCATAGCTTGGCACATCGTTTTAAGAACAAGAATGAAATCTGTGATTGTGATGACTTGTCATATTCCAATTTTATTTTAGGGCATCTGTTAGGACTAAAAGGCACTACTGCCCATTTTCTTTTGCTGTAGGCTCTTTCACTTCCATACTGGCATATTTTTTTACTTTCTGTATCTAAAATATGATCATAAACTTCATGGATCAATATCTTCCGCTTACCCACCATACAGATTCTTTAAATTTCTTAATGAAGGTATATTCTTAAGTAGTTTGACTTCATTTTTAGTGATGAAAGTACCAAATTGTATTACATATATGTACTGACAGCAAGTACATTGTTTAGTAACCCTTTGTGATGTATGTCTGAAATATTTTGGCTGCTCTGCTTGTTATGGTTTCCCTCTGAATACTAATCCTTCCATTGTCTTTCCTTCCTCTAATTTCCTTGGCATCCCCCTACTTATCTTTGTGTTTCAAATATAAATAGCTTCATCTAATGACTCTTTAGTGACCATTCAAATGCTGGTTTCATATTAAAGAAAAAGATCCCATTCGTAGTCATCAGGTATATGCATATGAAAATCACTCTGAGATTTCATCGTCCCCTAAACTGAATGGACAAGAACAAAAAGGAAATTGACAGCACATGCTGGTAAGGTTTGGATTAAGAGGAATCCTTTTTCATTGCATGTAGAAATGAAAACTTTAGAGCCACTCTTGAAATCATTGTGGGGAATACTTGGGAAATTGGGAATAGATCTACTTCAAAATTTAGTTGAACTGCTCCTGGGAAAATGCTGCAGAAAACTCTATATCCTATTACAGAGACACCAACTTCACTCATTTTATTCAGAAGTATGAAAAGCCTCGATGTACATTAATGGGCAATTTACACGTAGTAGTACACTTACACAATAATATATAACTCTGATTTAAAAATATGATAGCATAAAGCTCACATTTAAACAAACAGAACTAGAAAAATGTCATTATCAGTGGGCTACCCTGTACCCAAAGACAAATATAGTATGTCATCATTTAAATTTTTTCAAATTTAGCATTTAGTCATTACAAGGCATGTAAGAATCCTTAAATCCATTGATGTACAGTGTGGAATAAGACCATGAGGCAGGGAAACCTTTCCTGAGAAAGGAAAAATAGCATAAGTAATTTTGGAGACACAGGGGCTGATACTGAAATAGAATAATAAATGAATGTGGGAGAGAAGAGGATATAGGGATAAATAATCAAGAGGGATACTTGAAACTATGGACCATTTGCAAGGTGTTATAGGAACCTACTCCTTTAGACTTCTGAATATACAGTATATAAATGAAAGGCATGTCAGTGAAATCACCATATAATGGGAAGTGAAATCCCCACCTAGATGTCTCTTGCTACCAAGTGGAACCTCCGGTGCCAGGTAGGCACTATATTTAATATATTTCTTTACCAAAGGATCTCCCAAAGAGCTAACTCCATTTCTCAGGCTATTGGTTGTTTTACACAAACAAATGCTAAGCTCCTACTTCCAAGTGCCAACATCTATATTTCTCACAGAACATGGAGAATTCGAGGTGGTTTCTTCACTGCTACTAAATAGTGTTTCTGATACCACAAGATATTATGAATGCTCCCAAGGTGACATTTAAGCACCATCCCAGATCCCAACCCTTCCATGTACAATATGGACTTGCCTACATGATACATTGCTGCAATAGTGGCACAAATGTTGATGTGGTAAATGACCATTACTTGATTGGATTTGAGGCCCATTCCATGACATAGAACACATGCTTGAGATTGTTCTTGTTGCCAAGTACATGGTATTAAGTAGGACATGGTACTTAGGGAAAAGAAAAGACATTTTTTTTTTTTGCTAATGAATGAAGCAATACAATGAATCCTAATGACACTCTGTTATAACTCTTAATCAGTATATTGATTACTCCTGATCAGAGAAGCTACTACCTGCAGTAAATGAGAACAAATGCAGAAACCCGTATCTGGACAATGTGTATAGAGTGAGACACCTTGCATCACCCAGTCCTAAATGTGATGTCTCCATCAAAAGTCTCCATTCAGGGTTCAGCACACTTTGTAGAAGAGAGGTAGAAAGATTCTACAGCCAGTGATGCTGGCAGGAATGTAACCAAGGATACAATGCCTTTCATATATATCAGGAGTGACATGTGTGAACTATGAACTCATATAGATTGTGACATCATCCACAGGATCAGCACACATCCAAACTAATTGGGGTCCCAGCACTGGGAAAAGGAAGTGGGCATTGTCTCCAACCTCTAATAAAGGAGATATCTACAATTTTCAACTCCCAAGTGAAAAAAAATATTTAGTTCAGTGGAGTCTCACTGGGCACATTGACCAACACAAGGTAAGACCTCATTTCCAGAGGTAGAGAGCCAATTATATAAACACAATATTTTGGAATTATTTATTAATTCACAATGCTCTGTCTTCTGTTTTAACCTCACTTATAGTTTACTTATATATTATGATTTCTCATTTTGTGTCTTAAATTATTTTCTATATGATTGTGTCTATGTGTCTTTGTGCTTGTAGTTTTTTTTTCCTTCTTATTTGTCAATTTGTTGGATTTGTTCTATTCTGGTTAGTTTTTTTTTTAAATTTGTCTCTATGTTTTCTAAATAATAAGAGAATGTGGAGAGTTAGATGATTGTAGAAGTGGCAGATTAGGTGGGAACCATGAACAGAATGTATTGTCTGATAAAAGTCTACTTTAGCTGGGCAGTGGTGGCACATGCCTTTAATCCCAGCACTCGGAAGGCAGAGCCAGGTGGATCACTGTGAGTTTGAGGACAGCCTGGACTACCAAGTGAGTCCCAGGAGAGGCAAAGCTACACAGAGAAACCCTGTCTCAAAAAACAAAAAAAAGTCTACTTTAAAAAATAAATAATAAAAACATATGATGGTTTTATGTTAATTCATCTTAATACATTAAAATTCAATGTGTCATTTTCATTGGTCAGAGGAAAATTTTGGAAGTCAGTTTTCCTTATGCCATGAGGCTTTCTTGGATGTAATTCTGGTTGTCAGGCTTGCTAGAGGTGATTTTACATGGTTAGCCATCTCACTTGTGGCCCAAATTAATTTTTCACAGAAATGTCAGACTTGAACTCAAGGACTCCAACACATTGTGCATAAATACTACCATTGATCTACTCTGCTATACTGAAAAGCTTTTGAAAAGAATAAAATTCCTGTGGGCTTGAACCATGGACCTCCACCGCACTCTGCATAAATGCTACCATTGAGCTACACCTGTATGCTTAAAGGTTTTCAAAATAGTAATAATCATTTGCTCTGATTTGTAGTGTCCTTTCATCAGTGTTATAATCTGAACTGATTTCTATCATTTGTGTCTCACTGATATCTGAGACAAAATAATATCTTTTCTTTTCTTTTTCTTCATGGTTTCAACTAAATTCTTTTGTTGGTTTTGATACCAAGTCCCAAACTGCAGCCTAGGCTGGCATCTAAATTTTGTATTCCAAAGTGACCTTATACACTGGTCCTCTCAGTTCATCTTTCACAATGTGGACTTGAAGATAAGAGCCCCCCATGTTAAATTCCTTCCACTTTTCCTTCTTTGAGAAATTCAGCCTTTAAAAGAAAAGAAATCTTGAATATAACAGGGAAATGAAAGGAGCTAGGAAAAGTATTCATACTGAATGTGGCAACTCAGATGCCAAAAGACAAATATGATGTGTAATTACTTTATGTGGATATCAACAATTAAGTCAATGATAACTGTCTTAGTTAGGGATTCTATTGCTTTGAAGAGACATCATAGCCATGGCAATTTCTATAAGGCAAACATTACTTGGGGTGGCTCATTAACAGTTCACAGTTTCTGTCCATTATCACATCACATGGGACCCAGAAGTGTGCAGGCAGACTTGGAAGCATGCAGGCAAACATGGTTTTGAAGAAGTAGCTGAGAGTCCTATATCTTACAGGCAACAGGAAATGGTTTGTGACATTTTATGGTATCTTGACCATATGCCAGTCATCAAATCCTCCTTCCACAGTGACACACTTGCTACAAGAAGATAACACTTACTTGAAAAAGGCCATACTTTCTCTTAGTACCACTCCATTTGGAGGACCATTTTCATTCAAACTACCATAATAACCAAGCTACAACCACAGAGAATTAGGTTTATAAGAAAGGGTCCAAGAGTGATAGATAGGTCTCCCAAGTAAAGGGAAATAAAATAGTTTCATATAGATGGATGTAGGGGTTGCTGGGGAAAGAATAACTCGGGAGTCTCAGGGTGGAATAAATAGGGCAGAGAAATGAATACAGGGAAAAACAGGTAAAATTAAGGAGCATTTGAGGATTAGTATATAAACTTAAAGAGTAGAAGCTTCCTAAAGTAGATGCATATATGAATGAGATTTAAATAATATTGATAAATAATAAGGGACATGGAACCCCAACCTGACATTTCTTGTCATGAAATGTTTCCAGTACCAAGACGGGGTTACATTTTCAAAACTCACTGAAAATGGAGTAGTTGTGCTGGTGCCTACATAGAGCCTTCTCCCCTATATTCTAGCAACTTTGATACTGGGTCATACTTTGCAAACTACCAAAAGAGAAAAATAAAGTTGAACTCAGCCTCAAAGCCTTTGATTGACAATAGTGTCCTGCCTACAAGATATGCTATTGTAATGGTGGAATATCAATGGTGACTTAAGGCTCATTACATGAAGTGGAACTCAGACATTACACATTTTGTGGGGGAGGAGAGTGACAGAGAACCTGAGAGTAGATTCCAAAGGAAATAGAGCAAACCAAAATACTATTGTTCTAAACAAACTTAGACACACACATGAACACATGCACACACACACACACACACACACACACACACACACACACTCAATCCTTATCAATTAAATGACTCCTATTGACATTCTGCTATATGCACAGATCAGTGTTTGTTCAGCCATCATCAGAGAGGCATCGTTCTTCATCAGATGGGAACAAACACAGATAACCACAGGCAGTCTGATATTGTACAGAGAGTGAGAGAGAACGTGGAACATTCAATCCTAAACTTTATGCATTCATTAAAACAATCCCTTCAGGTCTCAGGAACCCTGAAGAAGAGGAAGAAGAAAAGTGTAAAAGCCAGAGCACATGGAGGAAACCCAGAAAACAAGGCCTTATAAATCAATAAGACCTGAGGTCAAAGAACTCTAAGAGACTGAGGCAGCATGCACAGAGTATGCACCTGGTTCTCTACATAGTTATTATAGCTTACAGTTTAACATTATTGTTGGATTCCCCAGTTTGCAAACAAGTGTGTCTATATTTCTAGAGCTTTCTCTTTGACTCTTTTCCTTCTGTTTGTTTCTTTTTTCCATTTCCAGTCTTTTTGTTTTTGTTTTACCTTATTATAATTTATTATATTTATTTTATTTTTCATTGTAATAATAGACAGAAACAGAACATGGGGAGGAACTGAGACCAGAAGAGGGAGAGTAAACAGTAATTAGGAAATATATTATTAAAAAAATATTTTCAATTAAAACATCCTCAATCATTGAGTCTATTATTATAAACACTTTTAATTCTCACATTCTTTGTTTCTAGTGTGAATGAAAATGTATGGAAATTTAAAAATGTTACTACATGCATTTAATCATTACAATTATGTCTCTATGGCAGACAGACAACAGATGAAGGCTAATCTGAGCTACATAGTGGGACACTATGAAAACAATACCAAAACCAGGAAAAAGGAAACAAAAAACAAGCAATGCAATATATCACTGAAACAAATACTTTTGCTTGATAGATTTGGGTTCTAAGGTTAAAAATTCAGGAAAAAGAAAAACATTTTAACAAATTATGGAGACATTTCACTGAAGGTAGTAGATAGAAAGGAAGTGGATGAAAGTATTCAGACAATGTGGAAATCCCACACACATGATCACATTTTTTGTATGTGATGGATTCACTATAGTTAGTGAAGGCATGTACCATATAGCAAGTGACTAAAAATTTAAAACAAATTTAAATATATTTTGTGATCTGATAATAAAGTAAATTGTGTTAATTTTCTTCCTAGTAGAGTGGGAAGTTATATACAAGAAAATAGGAAATGATAGATTCATGCATTCTTGCAGTATTATAGTAAGAATTTAGGTTCAATGAATACAGATGAGTGTAGACATTTAGAAGTGTTTGGGTGCATATGTATTGATGTGACATATGTTTTACTGGATCAGAAATAATAGATTTACACTGAAATGAATATGAATGACTATAGCTGTGAATAGAGATTCAGGATGTCTTCCATTATCTATTCCAATGTGGAAGTAGATACATATACTTGTGCAGCCACATTACATACAAATTTGGGAAGAAAATGGCATTATACAAGTATGTTTGTGAGGATAGTCAAGTGAGTGGGTATCAAAAATGGAAAAAAATCTGCTGTTGGTTTTGACAATATTAGGTGATAGTCTATCTTAGCTTCGGGTAGCTGTGCTTTAGCTAGTGGTCTGTTAATAAATTTCAACAGTTTTACTTACAGGTTGAAAGGATGTTAGGTGAGACAGAGAAGGATGATAAATGGTTACTAAGGGTATTAATAATCCAAGATAATTTGGTTCTCAATCTTTAGCATTCTAAATACCCACAATCACAATATTCTCATGAGTCAGCCAACCTCCTATACATTTAGTTGAGGTCTGTTATTTTTTCCCTTGTATGTCTATGAGCTTCAGTTTGCATTTCCCTATGTTGAACAAGTAGGAAATATTGTGTATTCAGAAATATAATATTGTTATGTGCTCCAGGGTTCTCAGCAAGCTTTCTATGAAGCTGGTAAATATGAGGCTGATTGGGCCCAGAGGAGTCTTTAGAGAATGCAAACAGACGCTATATCCATTAAATAAGAAATATCAAGATTATATTAATATTAATTACTCTCATGATCCAGGCATGATTATAAGACTCCCTTCTTCTGTATCTCACATTATGTTTATATGCAATATAACAGGATTATACTACACAATTATCATAAGACCCAAGAATGTAGTGAGTTTCAGTGTTCTCACTCTCTATTCTCCCCTGAAACTGATTGCTCATGTTCCCATTCACACCGGCCAGCAGTACACTCAGAAATTTCTTCTGTTTCCCCTTCTCATGGAGATCTGGGTTGCCCAATTGGAATACTGGAAAGGGGAGACATTTTAGTGCCACATAAAAACCTGGCAAAGGGAATCTCCCATAAATCTACAAGGATGACCCATTTAAAACTCCTAGCAATAACAGATAGTCTTCAAGGGACATCTCCTGTGACCAGGAAAGGCCTTTAGTGGAGGGAGTGGAACTCCAACCCATCCACATAACCTTCAACCTACAGTCTGTTCTGTCTATGGGATGTGTTGTGGTAAGGCTGGCCTAGAGGTTGAGGGAGTGGCCAACCAATGACTGGTTAGGCCTACAACCCATACCAGGAGAGTAAGCTCTCCCCTGACACTGCAAGGATAACCAGGAACAACAGACAGGATGACTCAGAGACCTAGGATAGAATCAAAGAGGACTGGAAGAAAAAGAAAAGTCAGTGTAATCACACCTAACAATATTCTGCTATACTCATAGATTGGTGACTAGTCTATTTGTCATCAGAGAGGCTTCATCCAGCAACTGATAGAAACAGACGCAGACTCAGAGCCAAACATTAGATAGAGTTCAGGTAATCCTGCAGAAGAGAGGGGAGAAAGGATTGTAGAAGCCAGAGTGGTCAAGAACACTACAAGAAAAACCACAGAATCAAATAACCTAAGCATGTAGTAGTTCACAGAAACTGAGCACACATCCAGGGGGCCTGCATGGGACTGAGCTATGCACTCTGCACATACATTACAGTTGAGTAGTGTGGTCCTCTTGTGGGATTCCTAACAATGGGAACCTGACTGTTTTATTGGCTTTTGGAACCCTATTCCTCACACTGGGTCACCTAGTCCAGCCTTAATATATGGGGAGATGCTTAGTCTTACTGGAATTTGATATGCCATGTTT
>NC_051063.1:131274204-131399204 GCF_004664715.2 Peromyscus leucopus | reverse complement strand
TGACAAGTGTAGTCCTTTCCCTCTTCAAGGAAAATTTCTTTGTAAAAGACAGAGACAGTTACAAAAAACCACAGACAGGCAATGACTGGTTGCAGGCCCTGTGTGAATGAATATATCTACATAATTGCAGGCCCTGTTTCATTGGCTAGATCTACATAACAACTCTAATACATAAGAATCAGGGAAACTGGGAGAGAAGAGGCTGGAATCAAGCTAGTCCAACAATGACTGTCTACCAATGATACAAAATGCAAATATACACTAGATGTTACAGCGATGAATCTGGATGTCTCAGTTGTCTTTAGTATATGTAGGAATCTCACAGTTGTAGGTTCTAATGCCAGTAAAGGAATGAACTTGCCGATAAGGACAAGCAGGCAAAGAACAAGAGCTTCTTTAATCCATGTCCTTTAATAAGTTGCAAGCAGAAATTGATACCCATTCTTAAGGTGGATCTACCATCTCAAAAGATTTATATTTAATTTGGGTCTGCTCACTTCAAATGACTCAATCAAGAAACAAAGCCTTCACAAGTGTGTCCCACCATTAGATTATAGTTAATTCCAGACATAGTCAAGTTTACAACGCAAAACAGACAAATGTGAATTAAATTATTTGCTAAATAGTAGTTGCACCACTAAACTGTTTATATTAAGCCAAAATTGCTTTAATTCTAAAACCACATAATCTTAAAACAAAAGGAGAAATTTGCAGGCTAACATTTATGACATCCATAGAAGCAAATATCCTCCATAAAAAGTTCAAAGCAAATAAAGGTATTCAACAAGCAAATTATTTTGGAAATGGAATGGCAGCACTGGAGGTTAGCATTGAAAGCTGTTTCAGCAGACCTGGGTTCAGGTTCCAGCACTCACAGCAAAATTACCAAAAACTTGTAAATCGAGTTCCACACCACAATGGATCAAAAACCTCAATGTCTTACCTGAAATGCTAAAGCTGTTAGTGGGAAATACGTTCAGTACTCAAAAGGACAGAGTTGTTGGTATAAACTTTTTGAACAGGACTTTGTTAGCTTAGTAGTAAACGCCAGCAATGAACAAATGGCAACACATAGAGTGTTCAGTACAGCAAAGACTCAAAGGACTGATTGAAGAGGAAGCACAAAGAGGAGAAAAATCTTTGTCAACAAGACATTGAATCTGATAGAATATTACATACAGGAAAACACTGTGTTGCAAGAAATGATTTCTCACTACCCTCTTACTAATTATCCTGTATAATGTAATTTTCATAGCCCTGTCTCTCCTGGACCTTACTATATATATTGGCCTGGAAGTCATGGAGTAAAATTTGCCCTCTTGACAGCTAGTGTTAAGACCTATCTTTGAGGACAGCAAGATGGTCCAGTGTGTAAAGTGCTTCTTGTAGAAGCTTGACCACCTCAGTTTGGTTCTAGTACTCATGTAGCTTTTGAGAGAAAAACTAACTCCACAAGGTTTCCTCTGTCATCCATATTCACATTGTAACATGTGCATACCCACACTTGGACTGACATACACCACACACACACACACACACACACACACACTAAACACAAATATTTTTTTTTGAAAGTGCAAATATGAATTTTTAGCAAATTGTTGAGAAGTACATACTTTGCTGGATAGACGGATAGACTCATGTCATCATGACAAAAGCTAAAGTCATCATGAGAAGGTAATCTCTATTTTAGAGAAATGCCACCATGCTCAGGCTGTAAACAATAGCCTAACTATGACAGGTTTGTACCTGAATAGAGTGCTAATGCTGTGACAGACCAGACCTTGTTGTTTTGGGGAGTTTGTAGAAGGAATTTGGAACTTTGGCTATAAAAGGCATTGGTGTTAAGAGCTCAGTGAACTGTGCTGTTGGAATTTAGGGAGATAAGAATATTGAGAATACTGAATACAATGAAGTCCTGGCTTGTGAAGTGTCAGAGGGAATCAAAGGCCATTTGCATTAAGTTTTAGAAGTTCTAAGCCATGCAGCAGTGGCACACACCTTTAATCCCAGCACTTGGGAGATAGAGCCAGCCAGATCTCTGTGAGTTCAAGGCCAGCCTGGTCTACAAAGCAAGCTCCAGGATAGGCATCAAAACTACACAGAGAAACCCTGTCTCAAAACAACAACAACAACAACAACAACAACAACAAAACCAGTTGTAATTAAAAAGCTATCCAAACTACAAAAGTGATCCCTTTGCTTTGCTGGATAATGGATGCTGGCCACCTGGGGCTAAACAAACAAGCAGTTTTAATGAATGAGTGATCTGCAGCACCATGGAGGTGACAACTTCTGAGAAGTGTTTCTTCCTGGTCAGCAGACACAACTGTGCTCTATGAATAGACAAGTTTGAACCTCCTGTTGGTTATTGATTTTACTAATTTAAGAGTCACCCAAGTGTCACCGGGTTTGAAGGCCTGTAGGAGCCATGGAGAGCAGCTGAGGCTTGGCACTGTATTGAAGTGGTGGAGGCCTTGAAGAAAGCCCAGTTTTATAGCAATGAACATGTGTTACCAGGCCAGTAATCATTGTAGCTTGAAGAGTTTATGGCTGTGTTAGAGTGACCATTGCTTTTCTCCTCTGGTTGCACACCTGGCATTTCTTAGGACTGTGATGGTTAGCCAGTAAGGACAAAGTTTCTATTAGATACCAGATTGTTTCTCCATGATCTCTGATGCAAGTATGTGGTATGTTAAGCACTATGGTCTGAAATCATCATTAAAGGATATTCTTAAACAATCAAAAAGCCATCTGTGGTTCTTAGGAATTTCATTTGCTGACAACAACAAAAAGGTTCACCATTCCTTGAACAGACTCTATTTGCTGTGCTGTGGTATCTAAATGGGGTTTGGGGACCCATTATGTCAAAACCACATTTAAACTATTGTCGTTTTTTTAATTCTTTGTATTGCAATAAATAAATATATCTAATATTTCGTATGATGGAGCAATTTATTTAACATAAATTGTATATCTTTTGTGTCAAAGAGGGATAATCAGTATAGTACTTGGTTTCCTAATTTCCACAGCATTAAGAATGACTTTTAGTCAGTCCCATGACTCCTAGCACCAGGAGGCCAGGTTTAAGAAACTCTTTCATTCAATATTTATGTTTCCGACATTTGGGGGTGTTTTCATGCAATCCTTTAATCATATCACTTGAATAACAAAGGCGGGTGATTCTCTGTGACTAAAATGCCACCCTGGTCTGATTGCAAGTTACAGACTAGCCAGATCTACACAATGACTTCCAGTCTAAAAACAGCAACAAAACCAATATCAACACACACAAAAAAAATCTTCATCAATTTAAGCAATTCTGATGCAGAAAGTTCACTAATTATCATAGTTTCCTCTACTGGGCCATTTTAGGAACCCTGGCTATGTAAAGAATCATATATTTTCCCTTTCTGTTTATTAACTGTTGAAGCTGAGTAAAATATTTTATCATTTCTAATTCACTTTATCCCTCTTCACTGTATGATTCTTGTATGGGCTGCAAGTTTTTGGCCACAAGAAAGTGATCTTTAGTAAAATTAGAATGTTATTCTGTTTTCCCTGTACACTTAAGCCTATTAAAAATGACCCCTTGAGGTCACACACACACACACACACACACACACACACACACACACACACACACACACCTTTATTCCCAGGATTCAAAGAAACAAGCAGGTAGATCTCTCTGCATTTGAGGCCAGCCTAAACTACATAGCTGCACAGTGTCCCCACTCAGAAAGGACTACATAGTAAGAAATTGTTAAAAAGGAAAACAAAAACAGGCAAGTCAACATCCCATCCCATCCTTCATTTTTACATGCTTTTGACAAATCACAGGATGAATGCACATTCATGTAATTTCCTCAGAATAACTCATCTCTTACAGAGCAAATAATCTTTTTCTTTTGTTTGTTCAAGACAGGGTTTCTCTTTGTAGCTTTGTGCCTTTCCTGGATCTTGCTCTATAGACCAGGCAGGCCTCAAACTCACAGAGATCTGCTTGTCTCTGACTCCCGAGTGCTGGGATTAAAGGTGTACACCACCACCACTGGGCAGAGCAAATTATTTTTATGCAGACAACTCAGCATGGCTAGATATCTCACTGTCCAAGAAAAAAGCCACTCAACAACTTCCACAACTTGAATATAATCATAAATAATATTCACTAATTTTATGGATGGTGTTATGAAATTTAGTTAATCAATAATTTTAGGGATATCTCCACCCTTACCGGGTGGATCCTATTTATTATGGAGGCATGCCTTCAAATACAATATATAGGCAGATATCCACACTGGGATTGTCCCTAAGAACTTTCCATTCTCAGATGTCTTAAACATAATGGCAAGCCATGATACCCATGAGAAGGAACATGCCACTGCCAATATAGCCAAAAGACAAATCATCTCATGGCACTTGGGAGTAGGCAACTCTCAGAAATTGTCCCATGGACATGCCATCCTCAATATTATCAACACTGCTTGCATGCCTCTTTCCCCAAGTAGAGACCATGGAATCACTTATCTTTGATATCAGTCTCTGTTCATGCTCCAATTTTGTTGCATGAATTGCTATGTGCAGTAATTTATGCCTGGATTTCCACACTACATTCTCTATGAGTGTTAGTCTATACATTTTAGATTTATTCATATTGTTTCAAATATCAGGAATTTTTCAATTCTACTGTGGAAAGAGGTAGGAGAAACATGAAATTAGGTGGGTAGGAAGATGGAGAGGATCTAGAAGTTTTTGAGGAGGATAAGAATAATATCAAAATATATTGTGTGACAAAAAAAAAGGGCTGAGCAAGGATGATACCACTGGAAGTTCCAAATTGGATAGGCAGCTATGGATACCTGAAAGTAGGAGCAGTGATCTCCCCACGAAAAACACATCAATTCATTGTGCAATGCCAAATGATCAGCCATAAAAACATACATACAAGTAACATTATACAGACTGAACAGGTTATATATATGAATACTTATTTGTATAAATATATGTATATGTAAGGATACATGAAGTAACTTATGTAGGGAGAATAGAGATCATTAATTTGACGGAGAGAGTGGAGGGTTATGAAGGAGAATTTGGAGGAAAGTAATAAAAAATGTATTTACTGCATAAACTAATGCTGTGGATATCACTCTATATAAATAAAACACTGATGGCCAGTGACCAGGCAGAAAGTACAGGCGGGACAAAGAGAGAGGAGAATTGGGGAAACAGGAAGAAGGAGGGGGAGAGACTGCAGCCACCGCCAGGAGAAGCAGCATGTGAAGACGCCGGTAAGCCACCAGCCACGTGGCAAGGTATAGATTTATAGAAATGAGTTAATTTAAGATAAAAGAGCAGTTAACAAGAAGCCTGCCATGGCCATACAGTTTATAAGTGATATAAGCGTCTGAGTGATTATTTTATAAGTGGATTGTGGGACTGCAGGGCTTGGGGAACCTGGAGAGAAGCCCTTCAGCAACAAACTAAAAATATTTAAAATATGTGTTTTTACAAAAAAATACTTATTCATCAAAAGAGTAATTAAGGCCATAAAATTTGGGTCAGCTAGTAAAATTTCTTGCTGCTAACTTAGTCAACTTAAATTTTTTTTATTTATTTTGCAATACTGTTCAGTTCTACATAATAGCCACAGATTCCCTTGTTCTCTCCATTCCTGCCCCTCTCCCCTTCGCCGTTCATTGCTCCCACTCATGTCCAGGCTGTTCATGTAGATCTCAGCCATCTCTCAGTGTCTTTCTTGTGGTCCCGTTTTCCAGGTAGCCTCCCTGGTGATGTGAGTAGCAGTCTAGTCATCCTTGTTCAACATCTAGCATCTTCCTATGAGTGAGTACATACCATATTTGTCTTTCTGAGTCTGGGTTACCTCACTCAGGATGATTTTTTCTAGATCCATCCATTTGTCTTCAAACCTCATGATGTCATTGTTTTTCTCTGCTGAGTAGTATTCCATTGTGTATATGTGCCACAATTTATTTATCCATTCTTCAGTTGAAGGGCATCTAGGTTGTTTCCAGGTTTTGGCTATTACAAACAATGCTGATATGAACGTAGCTGAGCAAGTGCTCTTGTGGTATGATTGAGCATTTCTTGGGTATATGCCCAAGAATGGTATAGCTGGATCTTGGGGTAGATTGATTCCCAATTTTCTAAGAAAGCACCATATTGATTTCCAAAGTGGTTGTACAAGCTTGCATTCCCACCAGCAGTGGAGGAGAGTTCCCCTAGTTCCACATCCTCTCCAGCATAAAGTGTCTTCAGTGTTTTTGATCTTAGCCATTCTGACAGGTGTAAGGTAGTATCTCAGAGTTGTTTTGATTTGCATTTCCCTGATGATTGGGGATGTTGAGCAATTCCTTAAATGTCTTTCAGCCATTTGAGTTTCCTCTGTTGAGAATTCTCTGTTTAGTTCTATAGCCCATTTCTTAATTGGGCTGTTGGTCGTTTTGATGTCTAATTCCTTGAGTTCCTTATATATTCTGAATATCAGTGCTCTGTCAGATATGGGGTTGGTGAAGAACTTTGTCCATTCTGTAGGCTGTTGCTTTCCCTTGTTGAACATATCCTTTGCTCTACAAAAGCTTCTCAGCTTCAAGAGGTCCCATTGATTGATTGTTTCTCTCAGTGTCTGTGCTACTGGTGTTATATTTAGGAAGTGATCTCCTATGCCAATGCATTCAAGACTACTTCCTACTTTCTCTTCTAGCAGGTTCAGAGTAGCTGAATTTATGTTGAGGTCCTTGATCCACTTGGACTTAAGTTTTGTGTGCGGTGACAGATATGGATCTATTTGCAACCTTCTACACGCTGATATCCACTTATGCCAGCAACTTTTGTTGAAGATGCTTTCTTTATTCCATTGTACACTTTTGGCTTCTTTGTCAAAAATTATATGTTCATAGGTGTGTGGGTTAATGTCAGGGTCTTCAATTCGATTCCATTGGTCCACATGTCAGTTTTTATGCCAATACCAGCTGTTTTTATTACTGTAGCTCTATAGTAGAGCTTGAAGTCAGGGATTGTGATGCCTCCAGAGGTTGTCTTATTGTGCAGGATTCTTTTGGCTATCCTGGGTTTTTTGTTTTTCCATATGAATTTGAGTATTATTCTTTCCAGGTCTGTGAAGAATTGTGTTGGTATTTTGATGGGGATTGCTTTGAGTCTGTAGATTGCTTTTGGTAAGATTGCCATTTTTACAATGTTGGTCCTGACTATCCATGATCTTGGGAGATCTTTCCATTTTCTGATATCTTCTTCAATTTCTTTTTTCAGAGACTTAAAGTTCTTGTCATATAGGACCTTCAATTGCTTAATTAGTGTTACCCCAAGGTATTTTATTTCATTTGTGGCTATTGTAAATGGTGATGTATCTCTAATTGCCTTCTCAGTTTCTTTGTCCATTGTATATAGGAGGGCTACTGATTTTTTTGAGTTGATCTTGTATCCTGCTATGTTGCTGAAGGTGTTTATAAGCTTTATCAGTTCCTGGGTGGAATCTTTGGGGTCACTCAAGTATCCTATCATGTCATCTGCAAATAGCGAAAGCTTGACTTCTTCCTTTCCAATTTGTATCCCCTTAACCTCCTTATGTTGTCCAACATCAACTTAAATGGAGAGAACTCAAAGCAATTCCAGTAAAATCCCTCTGTCTCTGTCTCTCTGTCTCTGTCTTTCTCTGTGTTTGTGTGTGTATGCTAATGCATACAGAACATATAGATGTATAATTTTAAAATTAAATAATTTGATGTTTGTCAAATTGTGTTGCTGTGTATGAATAAAATATGCAATAAGTCTTTGACTGGTATATTAACATTGATTTGATTTGGTTGGGTAGTTTGGTTTTTCAAGCATGGTTTCTTTGTGTTGCCCTGGCTGTCCTGCATCTCTCTCTGTGGACCAGGCTGGCCTCAATCTCATGGAAACTCACCAAACTCTGCCTCTTTGGTGCTGAGGATTAAAAACATGTGCCACCACACTCAGCTGAAATTGATTTTAAGTCTGTTAAATATTTTGCTTTATTTCTTCTTCCTTCTTTTCTTTCTTTTTTATTTAAACAGAGTCATATGTCACAGGCTGGCCTGGAAATAATGTTGTATCAAGAATGATCTTGTACTCCTGATCCGTGTGCTTCCACCACTTGAATGTTTGCATTTGAGGTATGCATCAATCCTGTTTATGCAGTGTTAGCATAAAACCCAGGGATTTGTGCATGCTAAGCAAGAACTCTTCCCACTACACACTGGCATTTCACTGAGTATTTTAACCACATTTAAGGCTACAAACCATACCTAGTAGTGGATGGAAAACACAAAGTAAACTCAATGTATTGTTGTAGATTTTTGTCTGCTATTGCTTAGCCTGGAATTTTTTGGTATCGCTTGTCTTTTGCTTGTGTATTATGGTGTTTGATTTTGTGTTTTTATGGACTCTGTTGTTTTTGTGATCCTCCTATTTTTTTAAAAAATATTCATGTAATTTTATTCAATTGATTTTTTGTTTTAAGAATAGAAAAAAAGAAAGGCTATGAAGTTAGATAGGAAGACATTTGGGGAAGATCTAGTAGGACTTTGGAAAGAGGAAATTCTGATCTGAATATATTGGTGAAATTTATTTTCAATAATATATATATATATATATATGGTATCTGACTTACTTCTTGCCTGGAATAGAACAGGTGCTTCTATCCATCTGCTCTTATGACTCACAAGATCAAAGGAAAAAAATATTTAGATTTTTTTATTATATCTCAGTTTTTTATCACCTTCTGAGAACATACCCATGACTCAACATCAACCCCAAATACAACTGAGTTGTCCTAGTAACAGCACACAGTACTCTGACAATGTTTCTAATACATATCACTTTTTGTAGCACGTTTCTTTAAATTATTTTGAGGTATTTTTAGTTCTCAAAATATTTTAAAATGACCCTGTATACTTCTTTAAATAATAAAAATAATCCTAATCTATAAATAGGGGTATTATAGCCTCTCATTAAACATCTTTTTCTTTTGAATGTCTGCAAAGAAGATCTCCTAATTTACTTAGATGAGCTCTTCATGTATTACAAGAGTCAAATTTATTCACTACTTTCACAAAAATATAGTTTTTCAAATTATAAAAAAAATTGCAGTTTCTTAAATCAGCAGAGATTCATTTATTATATTCCCAGAGAAATCCATTTGTCAGTACCTGCATTTTAAACCAAAACTTCAGGCAAAAAAAACAATAAAATATTTAAGTATTAAGAGAATCAAAGCAAACATAATGTTTCTGAGTTCAACAAATTATATTACTTGTTGTCATTAATAGTAATATGTAAAGATAGAATTTATTATTTTGTGAATCTTTATGGTATACTCAAAATTGTGCATACTATAGAGTAACATTGACACTCTTCAGAATTATTCATTTTATTCTGTGTGTATGAGTGTGTTGTTGGCATGTATCTTGTGTACCACATATATGCCAGGTTAGTGACGATTTCCTTTTTTTCTGCTTTTCTTTTTTAATTTATTCTTTTTGTCTTTCGCATCGTGCATCCCAGCCCCACAAATCAACTATCTCCTCTCATCATCAGCCTTCTGCCATGCAACCTCTCTCCTCAAAAATAGGACAAGAAATAATTTAAGATAAAAAAAGAAAAAAAGGAAGAAAGGGAAAATCCCATCGTGGAAGCTGCAGTGTGACACAGAGAGTGACACAGTAAACCCCTTTATCCATCTGTGTTTACATGCAATACTTCATTGCAAAGAATCATTAGTTTGGTTCACGACCCCTAGTCTCTGCTACTCTATCAACACTGGGCTGTCACTGGAACTCTGAGCATCCTGTTGCTATCCTGTGTCATGGTAATCCTTAGCCCTGGTTAGGCAGGACTATCCCACCACTCCTTGTGCTCCAGCAGATCACCGATGGGATGCATGTTAGGGTGGCCCAACAATTAACCCTGGGTTTGGGCTTGGGTAGTTGAGGGTTGGTCAGCCTGCCAGCTCTCCCTTGTCTTCACCACCAAGGTGAGTTCTCCAGCATTGCCCTGGGTAGTTCACTCCATGCAGAGATGAGCAAGGGGAGGGGTCAGTTCTCCCACTTTCATATCCTCAGGTTAGGTTCTCCCACACATACACATACCTTCATCAACAGCTCTACTGTGTTGCCCAGCCGAGGTGTAGGGGCCATCTCTGGAGTGCTGCAGCTGATTGGGGGCAGAATCTCTCTGCCCCTCTCCTGCTCTTATAATCTTAGTGCCAGCTATTCTACCTGAGGCAGAAGATGGGGTATTTTGGTGGGGCATGAGTGGTACATCTCCCCCATCCATACCACCACACGATAGATGAGTAAAGTGGACAGTTCTCCCATCTGCCTCACACATTGAATGGGGGCAGGGGGAGTGGGGAGTTCTCTTCCCTACCCATGCTGCCAAATGACAGATGAGTAATGGGGACAGTTCTTCATTTTTCACAAGGTAAAGGCTGGCTCACCCATACCTCTGACCAACCAGGTTGTCTTTTTTGTCACACAGAGGGATTTTGTTTGTTTGTTTGTTCTTGGGTTTTTGAGACAGGGTTTCTTTATGCAGCTTTGGTGCCTGTCCTGGATCTCACTCTGTAGACCAGGCTGGCCTCAAACTCACAGAGCCCTGCTTGGCTCTGCCTCCCAAGTGCTGGGATTAAAGGCATGCACCACCACCACCTGGCTGTCACACAGAGTTTTTAAGAGGCATCAGATCCTCTGGAACTGATGCACTGATAACCTGAACCGAAGTGCTAAAAACCAAAGCTGGGACCTCTGTAAGAGAAACAAATACCAACAATCAAGATATCACTCCATACAGAGCAACATCTGTGTTCTTGATTCCTGCTGAAAATACACAAAATTTGGGGAATATATAAATTACAACAAAATGATGTAAAAACAGACAGTAGAGCTCATACTAAAACTAAAATAATAATACATGATTTTGAATGCCTTGAACATATATTATTTCATAAATACAAATTCCTGTATAAAATGGGAAGACTATAGTAAGTTTGGCTAAGAAGTGTTATGCGACACAGCATGATAACTTTGATTGGTTAGGGTGTTTGCTTCTTCAACCAGCCATTTTTACTCCTCTAGTCCACACAATTTTTTTTTTAAATAACCCTGTGGCTGTTTCCCCTGAGTCCTCTCCTCTCAGTTCCTCACCAGACTGTTCCCTCTCGGCAATACACTCCTCCTTTTCTGTCCAGGAAAGGGCATGATGTTTCTCTTCAATATCAACAAAACATAGCATATCAAATTGCAGTAAGACTAAGCATCTCCCCATATATTAAGGCTGGAGTGGGTGACCCAGTGTGAGGAATAGGGTTCCAAAAGCCAATAAAACAGGCAGGCTCCCACTGTTAGGAAAACCACAAGAGGACCACACTACTCAACTGTAATGTATGTGCAGAGTGCATAAGTCAGTCCCATGCAGGTCCCCTGGTTTTGGGCTCAGTCTCTGTGAACTACTATAAGCTTAGATTAGTTGATTCTGTGGGTTTTTTTGTGGTGTTCTTGATCCCTATGGCTCCTACAATCCTTTCTCCCTTCTCTTCTCCAGGATTCCCCAAGCTCTGCCTAATGTTTGGCTGTGAGTCTGCATCTGTTTCTATCAGGCGCTGGATGAAGCCTCTCTGATGACAAATAGAGTAGGCACCAATCTATAAGTGTAGCAGAATATCGTTAGGCATGATTACACTGAAAAAGAAAATCCTTTTCTTCCAGTCCTCTTTGATTCTATCCTAGGTCTCTGAGTCATCCTGTCTGTGGTTCCTGGTTCTCCACGCAGTGACAAGAGTGACCATACTCTCCTGGCATGGGTTGTAGACCTGACCAGTCATTGGTTGGCCACTCCCTACCACAACACATCCCATAGACAGAACAGACTGTAAGTTGAAGTTTATGTGGATGGGTTGGAGTTCCACTCCCTCCACTTAAGGCCTGGCCCGGTCACAGGAGATGTCCCTTTCAGACTACCTATCTGTTATTACTAGGAGTTTTAAATGGGTCATCCTTGTAGATTTATGGGGGATTCCCTTTGCCAGGTTTTTATCTGACACTAAAATGTCTTCCCTTTCCATTAATCCATTTGGGCAACCCAGATCTCCATGAGAAGGGGAAGCAGAAGAAATTTACTGAATGTACTGCTGACAAGTGGGAATAGGAACATGAGCAATCAGTTTGGGGGGAGGAATAGAGAGCAAGAACACTGAAACTCACTACATTCTTGGGTCTTATGATAATTGCATAGTATAATTCTGTTATATTGCATATAAACATAATGTGAGATACAGAAGAAGGGAGTCTTATAATCATGCCTGGATAGTGAGAATAATTAATATTAATATAATCCTGGTATTTCTTATTTAATTGATTTAGGGTCTGTATGTATTCCCTAAAGACTCCTCTGTGGCCCAATCAGCCTCATATTTACCAGCTTCTAAGAAAGCTTGCCGAGAACCATAGAGCATATAAGAACATTAGATTTCTGAATACACCTTATTTCCTACTTGTCCAACATGGGGAACTGCAAACTGAAGCTCATAGACATAAAAGGGAAACAAATAACAGACCTCAACTAAAAGTATAGGAGGTTGGCTGACTCATGAGAACATTGCGATTGTGGGTATTTAAAACGCTAAAGATTGAGAACCAAATTATCTTGGATTATTAATACCCTTAGTAACCATTTATTGCTCATCACTGTCTCACCTAACATCCTTTCAAACTGCAGGTAAAACTGTTGAAATTTATTAACAGGCCACTAGCTAAAGCACAGATACCCAAAAGCTAAGATAGACTATCATCAAATATTGTCTAAAACCAATGGCAAAATTTTTTCCATTTTTGATAACCACTCACTTGACTACCCCCACAAACATACCTGTAAAGTGCCATTTTCTTCACAAATTTTGTTTGCAATGTGGCTGCATAAGTATATGTGTCTACTTCCACATTGGAATAGATAATGGAAGATACCCTGACACTCTGCAGCTATAGTGATTCCTATTCAGTTCAGTGTAAATCTATTATTTCTGATCCAGAAAAACATATATCACATCAACACATATGAATCAAAACTTTTCTGAATGTCTACACTCATCTGTATTTGTTAAACCTAATGTCTTATTATAATACTGCAAGAATGCATGAATCTATCATTTCCTATTTTCTTGTATATACTTCCCATTCTACTAGAAAGAAAATTATCACAATTTACTTTATTATCAGATCACAAAATATATTTAAATTTGTTTTAAATTTCTAGTCACTTGTTATATGGGACATGCCTTTATTAACTACAGTGAAACCATCACATACAAAAACTGTGATCTCTTATATTTTTGGTTGTGAGCCTAGCCTTTAAGGCTGAGCCATTTCTCCAGCCCTAAATGAACAGCTTGGACATGATTTGAGGTAATGAAGAAAGAGGGTCTAAGGAAAGAGAGTTTGGGGGAGAGGGAGATTCCAGATGGATCAAGAACAGAGAGAGAGAGAACAAGGAACAGGAAACCATGGTAAATGAAGACCACATGAGAAGAGGATGAAGCAAAGTGCTAGAGAGGCCTACAGAAATCCACAAAGATACCCCCACAATAGACTGCTGGCAATGGTCGAAAGACAGGCCGAGCTGACCTACTCTGGTAATAGGATGGCCAAACACCCTAATTGTTGTGCTAGAAAACCCATCCAACAACTGAGGGAACTAGATGCAGAGATCCACAGCTAGGCCCCGGGTGGAGCGCCAGAAGTCCAATTGGCAAGAAAGAGGAGGGCTTACATGAGCAAGAATTGTTGAGAACAAGGTTGGATAAAGCACAGGGACAAATAGCCAAACGAATGGAAACACATGAACTATGAACCAATGGCTGAGGGGCCCCCAACTGGTTCAGGCCCTCTGAATAGTTGAGACAGTTGATTGGCTTGATCTGTTTGGGAGGCATCCAGGCAGTGGGACTGGGTCCTGTGCTCAGTGCATGAGTTGGCTATTTGAAACCTGGGGTTTATGCAGGGACACTTGGCTCAGCCTGGTAGTAGGGGACTGGCCCATCCTGGACTGAGTCTACCATGTTGATCTCAATCCTCGGGGGAGTCTTTGCCCTGGGGGAGATGGGAATGAGGGGTAGGCTGGGGAGAAGGGGAGGGAGGCGGCTTGAGGAGGGAGAACAAGGAAATCCGTGGCTGATATGTAGAACTAAATTATATTGTAAAATAAAACAAAATATAATAATAAAAATGTGATCGTGTATGGGATTTCCACATTGTTTGAATACTTTCATCCACTTCTTTCTGTCTATTACCTTCAATGAACTATCTCCATAATTTGTTAAATTGTTTTTCATTTTCCTGTATTTTTAACCTTGGAACCCAAATCTATCAAGCAAAATATTTGATTCAGTATTAGGTTGCATTGCTTGTTTTTTGTTTCCTTTTTCCTGGTTTTGTTTAGGTTCTCATTATGTAGCTCAGTTTGGCCTTCATTTGTTGTCTGTCTGCCATTGAAACATAATTGTAATGATTAAATGCATGTAGTAACATTTTTAATTTTCCATACATTTTCATTCACCCTAGAAACAAAGAATGTGAAAATTAAAAGTGATTATAATAATAGACTCAATGTTTGAGGATTTTGTAATTGAAAATATATTTTTCTTATATAATATATTGTAATTACACTTTACTCTCCCTCTTCTGGTCTCAGTTCCTCCCCATGTTCTGTTTCTGTCTATCATTACAATGAAAAATAAAATAAACATGCATTCAAATGCTCTACCACTGAGCTATACCAGATCTACCAGATCTTCAAAGAAGAGTTAATACCAAAACTCTCTAAATTGTTCCACATAATAGAAACAGAAGGAACATTACCAAACTCCTTCTATGAGGCTACAATTACCCTGAATCCTAAACCAAACAAGGATACAACAAAGAAAGAGAACTATAGACCGATCTCCCTCATGAACACTGATGCAAATATACTCAATAAAATACTGGCAAACAGACTCCAAGAACACATCAAAACAATTATCCACCATGATCAAGTAGGCTTCATCCCAGGGATGCAATGGTGGTTCAACATACAAAAGTCCATCAATGTAAAACACCATATAAACAAACTCAAAGAAAAAAAACACATGATCATCTCCCTAGATGTAGAAAAAACTTTTGACAAAATCCAACACCCCTTCATGACAAAGGTCTTGGAGCGATCAGGAATACAGAGAACATACCTAAACATAATAAAGGCAATTTACAGCAAGCAAACATCCAACATCAAATTAAATGGAGAGAAACTCAAAGCAATTCCATTAAAATCAGAAATGAGGCAATATTTATAGTACTTGAAGTTCTAGCCAGAGCAATAAGACAACATAAGGACATTAAGGGGATACAAATAGGAAAGGAAGAAGTCAAGTTTTCCCTATTTGCAGATGACATGATAGTATATTTGAGTGACCCCAAAGATTCCACCCAGGAACTGATAAAGCTTATAATCACCTTCAGCAACATAGCAGGATACAAGATCAACTCAAAAAATCAGTAGCCCTCCTATATACAATGGACAAAGAAGCTGAGAAGGAAATCAGAGATACATCACCCTTTACAATAGGCACAAATGACATAAAATACCTTGGGGTAACAATAACCAAGCAAGTGAATGACCTATATGGAAAGAACTTTAAGTCCCTGAAAAAAGAAATTGAAGAAGATGTCAGGAAATGGAATGATCTCCCATGCTCATGGATAGGCAGGACCAACATAGTAAAAATGGCAATTTTACCAAAAGCAATCTACAGATTCAATGCAATCCCCATCAAAATACCAACACAATTCTTCACAGACCTAGAAAGAATACCTCCGGAGGCATCACGTCCCCTGACTTCAAGCTCTACTATAGAGCTATAGTAATAAAAACAGCTTGGCATTGGCATAAAACCTGACATGTGGACCAATGGAATTGAATTGAAGACCCTGACATTAACCCACACACCTATGAACATATAATTTTTGACAAAGAAGCCAAAAGTGTACAACGGAAAAAAGAAAGCATCTTCAACAAATGGTGCTGGCATAACTGGATATCAACATGTAGAAGGCTGCTAATAGAGCCATATCTGTCACCGTGCACAAAACTTAAGTCAAAGTGGATCAAGGACCTCAACATAAATCCATCTACTCTGAACCTGCTAGAAGAGAAAGTAGGAAGTAGTCTTGAACGCATTGGCATAGGAAATCACTTCCTAAATATAACACCAGTAGCACAGACACTGAGAGAAACAATCAATCAATGGGACCTCTTGAAACTGAGAAGCTTTTGTAGAGCAAAGGATATGGAAAACAAGGCAAAATGACAGCCTACAGAATGGGAAAAGGTCTTCAGCAACCCCACATCTGACAGAGGACTGATATCCAGAATATATAAAGAACTCAAGAAATTAGACATCAAAATACCCAACAGTCCAATTAAGAAATGGGCTATAGAACTAAACAGAGAATTCTCAACAGAGGAAATTCAAATGGCTGAAAGACATTTAAGGAATTGCTCAACATCCCTAATCATCAGGGAAATGCTAATCAAAACAACTCTGAGATACTACCTTACACCTATCAGAATGGCTAAGATCAAAAACACTGAAGACACATTATGCTAGAGAGGATGTGGAACTAGGGGAACTGTCCTCAACTGCTGGTGGGATGCAAGCTTGTACAACCACTTTGGAAATCAATATGGTGCTTTCTTAGAAAATTGAGAATCAATCTCCCCCAAGATCCAGTTATACCACTCTTGGGCATATACCCAAGAAATGCTCAATCATACCATAAGAGCACTTGCTCAGCTATGTTCATCTCAGCATTGTTTGTAATAGCCAAAACCTGGAAACAACCTAGATGCCCTTCAACTGAAGAATGGATAAATAAATTGTGGCACATATACACAATGGAATACTACTCAGCAGAGAAAAACAATGACATCATGAGGTTTGTAGGCAAATGGATGGATCTAGAAAAAATCATCCTGAGTGAGGTAACCCAGACTCAGAGAGACAAATATGGTATGTACTCACTCATAGGAGGATACTAGATTTGGAACAAGGATGACTAGACTGCTACTCACATCACCAGTGAGGCTACCTGGAAAACAGGACCCCCAGAAGGACAGGAGAATCACCCAATGATGTAGAAATGGCTGAGATCTACATAAACAACCTGAACATGAGTGGGAGCAATGAACGGCGAGGGTTGATGGAAAGAGAGCGGGAGATCCCAGCTGGATCAAGAACATAGTAAATGAAGACCACATGAGAAAAGGAAGAAACAAAGTGCTAAAGAGGCCCACAGAAATCCACAACGATACCCCCACAAAAGACTGCTAGCAATGGCCGAGAGACAGCCAGGACTGACCTACTCTGGTGATGGGATGGCCAAACACCCTAATTGTTGTGCCAGAAACCCTATCAAAGGACTGAGGAATCTGGATGCAAAGATCCACGGCTAGGCCCCGGGTGGAGGGCCAGGAGTCTAATTAGTGAGAAAGAAGAGGGTTTATATGAGTGAGATGTTGAAACCAAGGTTGGATAAAGCACAGGGACAAATAGCCAAACGAATGGAAACACATGAACTATGAAACAAAGGCTGAGGGGGCCCCAACTGGATCAGGCCCTTTGAATAGTTGAGGCAGTTGATTGGCTTGATCTGTTTGGGAGGATTCTAGGCAGTGGTACCAATGTCCTGTGCTCGCTGCATGAGTTAGCTGTTTGATACCTGCAACTTTTGCAAGGATGCTTGGCTCAATCTGGGAGGAGGGGACTAGACCCTCCTGGACAGAGTCTACCAGGTCTATCTCAGTCCTTGGGGGAGGCTTTGCCCTGGAGGAGGTGGGAATAGGGGGTGTGCTGGGGGTAATGTGTGGGGTGCAGGAAGGGGGAGAACAAGGGAATCTGTGGCTGTTATGTAGAACTGAATGGTATTGTAAAATAAAATAAAAGGAAAAAAATAAAATAAATATAAATTATAATAAGATAAAAGAAAAATGAAAACACTGGAAATGGAAATGAAAAGCCAAACAAGCAGAAGGAAAAGAGTCAAAGAGAAAGCTCTAGAAACATAGACACACTTGTTTGCAAACTCGGGAATCCAATAAAAATGTTAATCTGTAACTTATAATAAATACATAGAGAACCAGGTGTATACCCATGCACGCCCTGTGCATGCTTCCTCAGTCTCTTAGAGTTCTTTGACCTCAGGTCATATTGATTTATAAGGCCTTGTTTTCTGGGTTTCCTCCATGTGCTCTGGCTTTTACACTTTTTTTCGTCCTCTTCTTCAGGTTTCCCTGAGACCTGAACGGATTGTTTTAATGAATGCATAAAGTTTAGCAATGAATGTTCCACATTCTCTCTCACTCTCTGTACAATATCAGACTGCCTGTGGTTATCTGTGTTTGTTCCCACCTGATAAAGGAGGATACCTCTCTGTTGATGGCTGAACAAACACTGATCTGTGCATATAGCAGAATGTCATCAGGAACCATTGAATTGATAAGGAATTGTGTGTGTGTGTGTGTGTGTGTGTGTGTGTGTGTGTGTGTGTGTGTGTCTAAGTTTGTTTAGAACAATAGTATTTTGGTTTGCTCTGTTTCCTTTGGAATTTACACTCAGGTTCTCTGTCACTCTCCTTCCCCCCACAAAATGTGTTATGCTTGAGTTCCATCTCATGGAATGAGCCTGAATTCACCATTGATATTCCACCATTACACCAACATTACAATAGCATATCTTGCAGGCAGGACACTATTGTCATTCAAAGGCATTGAGGCTGAGTTCAACTTTATGTTTCTCTTTTGGTAGTTTGCAAAGTATGTCCCAGTATCAAAGTTGCTAGAATATAGGGGAGAAGGCTCTATGTAGGCACCAGCACAACTACTCCATTTTCAGTGAGTTTTGAAAATGTAACCCCGTCTTGGTACAGGAAACATTTCATGACAAGAAATGTCAGGTTGGGGTTCCATGTCCCTTATTATTTATCAATATTATTTAAATCTCATTCATATATGCATCTACATTAAGTAGCTTCTACTCTTTAAGTTTATATACTAATCCTCAAATGCTCCTTAATTTTACCAGTTTTTCCCTGTATTCATTTCTCTGCCCTATTTATTCTACCCTGACACTCCTGAGTTATTCTTTCCCCAGCAACCCCCACATCACCCATCCATATGAAACTATTTTATTTCCCTTTCCTAGGGAGACCTATCTATCACTCTTGGTCCCTTTCTCATAAACCTAATTCTCTGTGGTTGTAGCTTGGTTATTATGGTAGTTTAAATGGAAATGGACCTCCAAATGGAGTGGTACTAAGTGGAAGTATGGCCTCTTTCAAGTAAGTGTTCACTGTGGAAGCAGGCTTTGATGACTCTCATATGCTCAAGATAACATAAAATGTCACAAACCATTTCCTATTGCCTGCAAGATATAGGACTCTCAGCTACTTCTAAAAAAACATGTTTGCCTGCATGCTTCCATGTCTGCCTGCACATTTCCGGGTCCCTTGTGATATGATAATGGCTGGAACCTGTGGACTGTTAATGAGCCACCCCAAGTAAATGTTTTCCCGATAGAAATTGCCATGGTTATGGTGTCTCTTCAAAGCAATAGAATCCCTGACTAAGACAGTTATCATTGACTTAATTGTTGATATCCACATAAAGTAAATACACATCATATTTGTCTTTTGGCATCTGAGTTGCCTCATTCAGTATGAATACTTTTCCTAGCTCCTTTCATTTACCTGTTATATTCAAGATTTCTTTTCTTTTAAAGGCTGAATTTCTCAAAGAAGGAAAAGTGGAAGGAATTTACCATGGGGGGCTCTTATCTGCAAGTCCACGTTGGGAAAGATGAACTGAGAGGACCTGTGTATAAGGTCATTTTGGAATACACAATTTAGAAGCCAGCCTAGGCTGCAGTTTGAGACTTGGTAGCAAAACCAACAAAAGAATTTAGTTGAAACCATGAAGAAAAAGAAAAGAAAAAATATTATTTTGTCTCAAATATCAGTGAGACAAAAATGATAGAAATCCATTCAGGTTATAGGTCTGATGAAAGGACAGTACAAATCAGAGCAAATGATTATTACTATTTTGAAAACCTTTAAGGCATATGGGTGTAGCTCAATGGTAGCATTTATGGAGAGTGTGGTGGAGGTCCATGGTTCAAGCCCACATGAATTTTATACTTTTCAAAAGCTTTTCAGTATAGCAGAGTAGATCAACGGTAGTATTTATGCACAATGTGTTGGAGTCCTTGCGTTCAAGCCTGACATTTCTGTGAAAAATTAATTTGGGCCACAAGTGAGATGGCTAACCTTGTAAAATTACCACCAGCCAAGCCTGAAAACCAGAATTCCATCCAAGAAAGCTTCATGGCATAAACAAAAGTGACTTCCAAAATTTTCCTCTGACCAATGAAAATGACACATTGAATTTTTAATGTATTAAGATGAATTAACGTAAAATCATCATAAGTTTTTATTATTTATTTTTTAAAGTAGACTTTTACCAGACAATTCAGATCATGGGTTCCTCCCTGATCCTCCCCACTTCCACAATCATCTAACAGTTCACATTCTCTCTAATTCTTTAGAAAACATAGAGGCAAATTTAAAAAAAAAAGAAAAAGAACTAACCAGAATAGAACAAATCCAGCAAATGGACAAATAGAAGGAGAAAAAAAACCTAGACGCACATAGACACACAGAGAGACACAATCATTTAGAAAAAAAAGACACAAAATCTGAAATCATAATATATAAGTAAACTACAAGTGAGGTTTAAAAAACAGACAGAGCATTGTGAACTTAAAAATAATTCCAAAATATTGTGTTTATATAATTGGCTCTCTACCTCTGGAAATGAGGTCTTACCTTGTATTTAGTCAATGTGCCCAGTGAGACTCCATTGAACTAAATTAGTTTTTTTTTCCCTTGGATGTTGAAAATTGTAGATATCTCCTTGATTAGAGGTGGGAGATAATGCCCACTTCCTTCTTCCAGTGTGGGACCCCAATTAATTTGGATGTGTGCTGACCCTGTGGACGATGTCACAATCTATATGAGTTCATAGTTCACACATGTCACTCCTGATATATATGAAAGGCATTGTATCCTTGGTTACATTCCTCCCACCATCACTGGCTGTAGAATCTTTCTACCTCTCTTCTACAAAGTGTGCTGAACCCTGAATGGAGACTTTTGATGGAGACATCACATTTAGGACTGCGTAATGCAAGGTGTCTCACTCTATACACATTGTCCAGATATGGGCCTCTGCATTTGTTCTCATTTACTGCAGGTACTAACTTCTCTGATCAGGAGTGATCAATATACTGATTAAGAGTTATAACAGAGTGTCATTAGGATTCATTGTATTGCTTCGTTTTTTAGCAAAAAAAAAAAAATGTGTTTTCTTTCCCCAGGTCCATGTCCTACTTAATCCCATGTACTTGGCAACAAGAACAATTTCAAGCATGTGTTTTATGTCATGGAATGGGCCTCAAATCCATTCAAGTAATGGTCATTTACCACATCAACATTTGTGCCATTATTACAGCAATGTATCCTGTAGGCAAGTCCGTTTTGGACATGGAAGGGTTGGCATCTGGGTTTGTGCTTAAATGTCTCTTTGGGAGCATTCATGATATCTTTGGTATCAGAAACACTATTTAGTAGCAGTGAAGAAACCACCTCGAATTCTCCATGTTCTGTGAGAAATACAGATGTTGGCACTTGGAAGTAGGAGCTTAGCATTTGTTTGTGTAAAACAACCAATAGCCTGAAAAATGGAGTTAGCTCTTTGGGAGATCCTTTGGTAAAGAAATATATCAATATAGTGCCTACCTGGCACTGGAGGTTCCACTTGGTAGCAAGAGATATCTAGGTGGGGATTTCACTTCCCTTTATATGGTGATATCACTGACATGCCTTTCATTTATATACTGTATATTCAGACATCTACTGGAGTAGGTTCCTATAACACCTTGCAAATGGTCCATAGTTTCAGGTATCCTTCTTGGTTATTTACCCCAATCTCCTCTTCTCTCCCATATTCATTTATTATTCTATTTCAGTATCAGCCCCTGTTTCTCCAACATTACTTATGCTATTTTTCCTTTCTCAGGAAAAGTTTCCCTGCCTCATAGTCTTACTCCACACCGTACATCAGAAGATTTAAGCATTCTTACATGCCTTTGTAAATACTAAATGCTAAATTTGAATAAATTTAAATGATGACATACTATATTTGTCTTTGCGGTACAGGGTAGCCCACTGATAATGACATTTTTCTAGTTCCGTTTATTTAAATGTGATTTTTACGCTATAGTATCTTTAAATCAGAGTTATATATTATTGTGTAAGTGTACTACTACATGTAAATTACCCATTAAGGTACATCGAGGCTGTTTCCTATTTCTGATTAAAATGAAGTTGGTGTCTCTGTTATAGGATATAGAGTTTTCTGCAGCATTTTCCCAGGAGCTGTTCAACTAGATTTTGAAGTAGATCTATTCCCAATTTCCCAAGGATGCCCCACAATGATTTCAAGAATGGCTCTAAAGTTTGCTTTTCGACAGGCAATGAACAAGGATTCCTCTTAATCCACAACCTCACCAGCATGTGCTGTCAATTTCGTTTTTGTTCTTGTCCATTCTGATTAGGGGAAGATGAAATCTCTGAGTGATTTTCATATGCATATACCTGATGACGACAAATGGAATCTTTTCTTTAATATAAAACCAGGAGTTGAATGGTCACTAAAGAGTCATTACATTAAGCTATTTATATTTGAAACACAAAGATAAGTAGGTGGAGGCCAAGGAAATTAGAGGAAGAAAAGACAATGGAAGGATTAGTATTCAGAGGGAAAACATAACAAGCAGAGCAGCCAAAATATTTCAGACATACATCAAGAAGGGATACTAAAAAATTTACTTCCTGTCAGTATATAAATGTAATACAATTTGGTAGTTTCATCACCAAAAATGAAGTCAAACTAATTAAGAATACACCTTCATTAAGAAATTTAAAGAATCTGTATAGTTGATAAGTGGAAGATATTAATCCATAAAGTTTATGATCATATTTTAGATACGGAAAGTAAAAAATATGGAAGTATGGAAGTGAAAGAGCCTACAGCAAAAGAAAATGGGCAGTAGTGCCTTGTAGTCCTCACAGATGCCCTTAAATAAAATTGGAATGTAACAAGTCATCATAAACACACATTTCATTCTTGTTCCACCCCCTCTGGAAATTTTTCAATTTTTTTTATTTATTTTAGATTACAATACTATTCAGTTCTACATAACAGCCACAGATTTCCTTGTTTTCCCCCTTTCTGTCCCACTCCCCTTCCCCCCAGCCCACCCCCATTCCCACCTCCTCCAGGGCAAAGCCTCCCCCGAGGACTGAGATCGACCTGGTAGACTCAGTCCAGGCAGGTCCAGTCCCCTTTTCACAGACTGAGCCAAGCGTCCCTGTATAAGTCCCAGGTTTCAAACAGCTATCTCATGCAGCGAGCCCAGGACCTGGTACCACTGCCTAGATGCCTCCCAAACAGATCAAGTCAATCAACTGTCTCACCTATTCAGAGGGCCTGAACACATGAACTATGAACCAAAGGCTGAGGGGCCCACATTTCATTCTTGTACTTAATACCACTTGCCAAGCTATGGTTGAAGAAGTAATTATCTTTGTGCTCACAGCGCCATCTAGCATTCAACAAAATGGAAAGGTTGATGGAAACCTGCAAGAAGTTATAAAAATAGTGCAGAGGGACCCAACAACATGAGATACCTTTTCAAAGAGATTTAAACAGTCATCTAAAAGACAAAACCTATTGCCTGATTTCTACAGAGCAAATCTGCTGTATGTTCCCCTTCAGAGACACAAGGAGGACTGATGAAGGACCCTATTAGCTGTACAAATCAGTACAATGTTTAAAGAACAATGATACCTCTCAAGGCTCACGGAATTAAAAAATGAATCAAGAGAAATATTTTGTGATGGCACACATACAGTACCAAGGAATGAGTAACTAACTCCCCTGATTATTTTCTATGTGATACTTATTGTTGATTCTGTATGAGTGCATTTTCTTCCATATATTTTCACATCAGTTACACTACAATATATGTAGCAAAAAGAATTTCATTAGCTGAAGCTTTGTAGCTCATTGTTCATTAAAACATTCCTTCAGCATGAGAGTCCCTATGTTTATTTGCCTCAGACTCCAAGAAGAGGGCAGTATTCCTGATAGCCCTTGATGCAGATGCCACCCTCAGTGATGGCCATTAGCACTTCCAAATGGCCCAGAAGAAATGTGCTGGGTTTCAGGAGGGATAGAAAAATGGATCTGGGACGTATGTAGGAAGAATATTGCTAAATAAATAAATAGATAGATAGATGATAGATAGATAGATAGATAGATAAATAAATAAATAAATCTTTAGAAAAAAGAAAAGAAAACTGGATCTGTACTGTGGGGATATTCTCTAAATGGTGGAAGAATAGTTGCCTCAATGGGTATATCCTGATTGCCTCTGAATGTGGGTAGGGCTCAGAAGTCAGCCTGAGGACAGCTCCTCTTCCTAGGTTTCTTTTGTTCTGCACATTGGACAAGTCTCTTCCTCCTTAAGCAACCACTGAGGAGTACTCCAAGGTGGTTGCTTTGCAAATGTTTTAACATGTATTCTACCATTAAAACGGTCTGATTATCTTTTCTACTGCTATTGAGCTTTTTGCTCTGTACCTTTGGATTAACTTCTTGTAGGGTGTGCCTTTCCTACAACACTGATAATTTGGTTTCTAAACTATCTTTTTGCCTGTCATATTTCTGTTATAAAGTGTAGCCTAAAACCATTAACTTTGAATTCTTGATCTTCAATATTAGTGTTTTTTACTTCTGTTATATTACATTTAAAATTTTAACAGATTTTTCATTTTGCTGTTTAATTAGACTATTTTATTATTCATTTACTGTCCTTACATTTCTATACTGTTTCTCTCTTCTAACTGTGACTACTTTAATTTGCTGACAGAAAAACACGGTTCACCTCAAAGAGATAAAAGATACTTTCTTATGGAACCTCATATGTGTACCATGGCCTCAAAAACCAAAATTTCAAATGTGGGAGCTCTTACATTGACTTTATATCCTAACCAAACAAAAAAAAGTCATATATCAGGACACTTTTCAAATATCTTGGTTGTAATATCAGAGGAAGTATTTAGGGTAATAAAGATTGTCCATGATAAATTGTAAGTATGTTTGGGTTAAAAGGCATTCCCACATCTGCACATCCCTAGAATTATAACCAATCATATTTTTAAGCCAAAACTTTTTAAAATTTTATTTATTTATGTATTTTTTTAGTTATGAGTACTCTGACTGCATGCATGCCAGAGAGAGTTTCAGATCCCATTATAAATGGTTGTGAGCCACAAAGTAGTTGCTAGGAATTGAACTCAGGACATTTGGTAGAAACAGCCAGTGCTCTTAACTCTCTCAATCCCCATCTCTCCAGCCCCAGCAAAAACACTTTAGTATGAATTCTTGGGCACATATTTGTCAGCAGTTGTAGAGAATTCAAGATCAAACATTCATTCGATTCCTAGTAGACCACAGTAAAATACTACTTTTTAATATAAATAAATAAATAAATAAATAAATACATAACGGTGAACTAAAGGTTAAAAGAATAGTTATATGTGTTTCAAATTTCACAAAATCATAGAACTAGCCTGAAACTTAAAATTTATTATTTATTCCCAAGATTGTTTTTCAATTTAGTCAAATTAATTTTTCCACCCTGCTACTTTCAAAGTTTTGTTTTCCTTATGAAAACCATATTTCCCAAACAATAACTCTGCTCTCAGAAGCAGTCACATTTCACAGGTTCATAAGTGTTCAGAGCAGCACTGTTTATAAAATCCAAAATTGGTTCATTTGTAAGGTATTTTTAAAGTATTTATGTACTAAGACATTTTTAAAAAGTATCTTTACATGTCCAGCATTTTCTTTCATCAGCTTGATACAGTACAAATTCTTATTCTAATAGCAAAATGTTTTGATAGGGCAAAATCAAAACTTATTATAAGCCACAATCATCCTAGGGTCCCCAGTGCTAGGTAGCCTTCCTAGATCTGTGTGTTGCAGTCTGATTGTTTTTTGCTTTTTTCTAGTGTCCACTTATGAGTGAGTACATACCATGTTTGTCCTTCGGAGTCTCAGTTACCTCACTCAGGATGATATTTTCTAGTTCCATCCATTTTCCTGCAAATTTCATGATGTCATTGTTTTTCTCTGCTGAGTTGTACTCCATTGTGTATATGTACCACATTTTCTTAAGCCATTCTTCAGTTGAGGGGCATCTAGGTTGTTTCCAGGTTCTGGATATTACAAATAATGTGGCTATGAACATAGTTGAACATGTATCTTTGTGGTATGAGTGAGCGTTCCTTGGGTATATGCCCAAGAATGGTATGGCTTGGTCTTAAGGTAGATTGATTCCCAATTTTCTGAGAAAATGCCATACTGATTTCCATAGTGGTTGTACAAGTTTGCATTCCCGCCAATAGTGGAGGAGCGTTCTCCTTGCTCTGCATCCTTTCCAACATTGACTGTCTGTCATTAGTGTTTTTTGATCATATCCATTGTGATAGGTGTAAGGTGGTATCTGAGTCATTACAGGTGACTTTTAAAAATCAGTGTGATTCATCCTTCTCAATATTATTCTTCTACCTTGACCTTCTATTCCTTCACCATTTAACACAGTCCGTACCATTAATTTTTCTTAACTCCTTATACCATTTATAAAGTCTTCCTTTCTTCCCCCCCTTTAAATACATCCCCATGTTATGTTACTAGTTTTCTGACCCATATAGTTATTCCAACTACAACATACATACCTGAAAATTATATGTCAGTTTTACCATTGAATCCTTTTCTTGTTTGACACAGGGCTTCACCAAGAGAATAACCTTGAAGTCCCTCTGTAGTGCACATATCTAGAAGTTGTGACCCAATTTCTCATGCTCCCATGTACCTAAGACTGCAGTTCTACATTGTTAGGTGTCACTGAGAATTTACCTTTCAAAATAATGTGCAATAATTATGGAGGGTGAATACTAGGATTTTAAAGGACTTTAAAATTAGAGAATAATGCCAAAGTCCTGAAAATTATCTGAATGCAGAGGCATGTAGCCCAGAGGCAGAGAACTTGCTAAATATATACAATGGACTAAGTTAAATCCTAGAAGCAGGAAATAAAATAAAAACTCCTGAAATTTTTAGGAATAACCTACTCATATCATTCCTTTTGTTATGTGCACGCGCGCGCGCGCACACACACACACACACACACACACACACACACACACACAAATCCACATGCAAACACACAAAATTTATTTATTTCTGGGTTGTCTTGGAGTATACAGGCAAATTTTTCTTAAAAATAATTCATAAAAAATGCTTTCCAACACTTCTCATATGTGTGGTTAGTATGTAACCACATACCAACTAGGGTCTTTTCATCGAAGTTTAAACTTTAAAATGTACATGTGTTTGGAAGTATATTTCAGGGGCAGACCATTGGCCTCTCTTGAATGAAGACATGACTATACATTACATGACAAAGGAATTAATTTTTTCCTTTATAAAATTCATTTTATTTTCTGTATGAATTATGTAGAATGTGTAATTATAAAGAATTAAATCATGCAGTCATACAGCAGTATTCGTTAAAAGGGAAAGTATGGGTAAATATTGGAATAATTGCTTAGAATATTCATGGTCTCTGTTAAGTTGAAATATCAAAATTGGTAAACTTTCTTTAAAACTTGTTACATTTTATATGTCATTTTTTTTTACTCCACCCGTGATTTTTAAAGAATTTTTAAATTCATTTTACATGCCAATCACAGATCCCCCTCTTCCCTCATTCCATCCCCGCACCCCGGTCCCCCACACCCCCGCCCAAACCTACCACCCATTCCCTCCTCCAAAAAGGTAAGTAAGACCTCTTATGGGGAGTCATCAGAGCATGGTACATTCTGTTGAGGCAGGTCCAAGCCCCTCCCCCTGTATTTTAATTGTTTCTGGATGAACTACTTCTTGAAAGGGTACTTTACGGTAGCTGGTATGTTTAACAATTATTTTTAAATTTCTGATGACTAGATTTAGAAATCCAGCAAATCGCAAAAGATTCTTCCTAGGCAATATCGACAGGGAAACACCGACATTAAAGCGGAGCACAACCTGTTCCCTTCAGTTCTCTCTACCGTCCTTAAATGCCTATCACGGTTTCTAGCTCCCTAGCAAACACTGGCAACAGGAAATACATCACTCATCCTGGCTGTGGACCAGCCTCTGGTGTAAGGAAACATAACAAAACTACAAGGACCAAAGTTCTTTTCGGTTGGCAACTTCCTCTAACGCCAAACACCAGCTTGTGTTAAATTTCTCTATTTGCAGGAGAGTAACGTTTATCGCATTTCCTCTTTCTGTTTTCAAGGAATATATTGTCTTAATCATGAGTTTGCAGTTATACGGATTTTATGACCTCCTTGTTCTGTTAAGTGTGTTTTCTTTAGCTATAGATTGACAAATACGTCCTAAATAAAGTTTTGGTTTTATAAGTAATGAAACAAAGCATTTGGTGTTAATTCTGGGGTTAGAGAGGTCATCCTATGTGTCAGTCGGCCTTCTAGTTTTAATATAAAATTGTTGTATGGAATTTTCAGCAATTTTGTGAACTTCTTTCCTTTCCTCTCTCCCTCCTTCCTTCCTTCATATCTTTCTTCCTTCTTTGTATTCTTAATTTTACATTAATTTGGATATGACTCCTTAAATACAATGTTGATGTCTAACACAAGAAATGCTTTTAATTCTACTGTTCTGTAATAATTCTGCCAATATACCTCTAAATAAAAAAGTGAGATACAAAGTTTTACAGGAGATATTTTCATCAGTTTCACATAATTCAGATTCACGTTTAAGCCATTGAGTGTGTGTGTGTGTGTGTGTGTGTGTGTGTAGTTGCAGTTACTTTCAGCAATTGTTTTATTTTTAAAAAATTAATATTTTTTAAACTCTTTAAAAATGTTCATTGTGGTAGGAAAAGAAACTTCAACATAGTCTTCTATTTACGGAGATGGAGGTTAGATCAGAGTACATCTGAAATGTTGGAAATTCATTTGCAGCCAAAAAGCAGATCAAGGACCAGTGGATGGAAAAGTATTAAGTACTGAGTAAGACTCTGGCTCAGGAAGGATCAGAGTGATAAGACATCATCTTGAAATAGAGAGGGATGAGAAACATACTAGGTTATAGAGGCTGGTGGATTCTTGATAATGAAAAATGTCTCTTGTTAAGATAGAATTTTCTGTGAAAGTGTACAGATAGTCTAAAATAAGTTACTACAATCCTGACGCTTGGCTCGGTCTGGGAGGTGGGGACTGGACCTGCCTGGACTGAGTCTACCAGGTCGATTCCGGCCCTCAGGGGAGACCTTGATCTGGAGGAGGTGGGAATGAGGGGTGGGCTGGGGGAGGGGGAGGGGGCGAGAGGGGGAGAACAGGGGAATCTGAGGCTATTATGTGGAACTGAATGATGTTGTAAAATAAAAATAAATTCAGAAAACTTAAAACTTTAATATTGAAAGCAAACATATTACCATAGAAAACCTGAAATATTATTACCCCCTCTTAAAAAAAGATAGTGTCAAAAGTATAGCTCTATATTAGATAAATTATTAAGTTACAAGAATATTCCATGAAAGACAATAAGGATCTTATTTCTATATGAAACTGTGACCCAATTTTGTTCATTTAAAACATAAATTGTTTTCATATTGTGTTCAATAAATTAAATATGACTCAAGAAAAAAACAACATTTAGATAGTATCCTAATTTTAAAGTACATTTTTTTCCTTTTCCTGAAGCAATTACTGAAGGATCAGAGGTTCATATCCTGAATTAATGTAGTCTATCCCTTTGAAATTTTTCTGGATCTCGATCCCTAATTGGTTCTTTCATTTTCCAATTCTTTTAAAATAAATGCTTTGGATTTGTTTTTTCATCTTTTAAATGTACAAACTAAACATTATCATCTGGAGTTCAACATGTTTTTAGTTACAAAGGTCATTTAGTAAGTAGTTAAGTCAATGTGAGAAAAAAGTCTTTGTTAGCTAGATCAGGAAAACAATTTGAGATAACTCCTGTGTGGAGTAGTCAGATAAAGGCTGAATGATGATGACTATAGTGTTCTTTACTAATGAAGGCATTTAAGACACAAGTTAATATTTAATCTTGCAGAAACTTTCACATAGAAAACAGATGGTAGAATATGTAACCACAAAGTAGTGAATAATGTAATATTTTTAAGAGCTTTTATTTTACCTCAAATCTCTGATTTAGAAAGGAAATGTTACAGTATTAGAGAAGGCAAGATAAAAGAGCAGAAGTTAAGAAATGAATCATTAAGAGCTGATATCCTGATTATCTGATCTATCAATTGTCTATAAAATATTAAATGTTTATCGATGTAAAGTATCCTATCTTTATAGGATAAAAATGAGCTAATGATGACAGAAAGAAAGATAGGCAAAAAGACAATAATAGAACTCTCTGTGTGTCTATGATTCTTGACATGGGAAAGCCAGTGCATTATTATCCACATTAGATTCCTGCTGCTTTCTTCTCATAAGAATGCTTGTAGCCTACTTGATCATGGTGGATAATTGTTTTGATGTGTTCTTGGAGTCTGTTTGCCAGTATTTTATTGAGTATTTTTGCATCAATGTTCATGAGGCAGATCGGTCTGTAGTTCTCTTTCTTTGTTGTATCCTTGTTTGGTTTAGGAATCAGGGTAATTGTAGCCTCATAGAAGGAATTTGGTAATGTTCCTTCTGTTTCTATTGTGTGGAACAATTTAGAGAGTATTGGTATTAACTCTTCTTTGAAGATCTGGAAGAATTCTGTGCTGAATCCATCTGGTCCTGGGCTTTTTTTGTGGTTGGGAGAATTTTAATGACTGTTTCTATTTCCTTAGGGGTTATTGGACTATTTAAATAGTTTATCTCCTCTTGATTTAACTTAGGTATGAGGTACCTATCCAGAAAATTGTCCATTTCTTTTAGGTTTTCCAGTTTTGTGGAGTAGAGGTTTTTGAAATATGACCTGATAATTCTCTGGATTTCCTCAATGTCTGTTGTTATGTCCCCCTTTTCATTTCTGATTTTGTTGATTTGGATTCTCTCTCTGTGTCTTTTGGTTAGTTTGGATAAGAGCTTGTCTATCTTGTTGATTTTCTCAAAGAACCAACTCTTTGTTTCATTAATTTTTTTTATTGTTCTCTTAGTTTCTATTTTATTAATTTCACCTCTCACTTTGATAATTTCCTGGCATCTATTCTTCCTGGGAGACTTTGCTTCTTCTTGTTCTAGAGCTTTCAGGTGTGCTGTAAAGTCACTAGTGTGAGATTTCTCCAAGTTCTTTATGTGGGCATTTAGTGCTATGAATTTCCCTCTTAGCACTGCTTACATAGTGTCCCATAAGTTTGGGTATGTGGTGTCTTCATTTTCGTTGATCTCTAGGAAGTCTTTAATTTATTTCTTTATTTCTTCCTTAACCCATTGGTGATTCAGTTGAGCATTATTAAGTTTTCATGAGATTGTAGGTTTTCTGTATTTTTCGTTGTTGTTGGAATCTAACTTTAAACCATGGTGGTCTGATAGAAAACAGGAGGTTATTCCAATTGTTTTGTATCTGTTGAGATTTGCTTTGTGGCCAAGTATGTGGTCGATTTTAGAGAAAGTTCAATGGGGTGCTGAGAAAAAGGTATATTCTTTCTTGTTAGGATGGAATGTTCTGTAGATATGTATTAGGTCCAATTGGGTCATGACATCAGTTAAGTCCTTTATTTCTCTGTTAAGTTTCAATTTGGGAGATCTGACCAGTGGTGAAAGTGGGGTGATGAGATCTCCCACTATTAATGTGTTGGGTTTTATATGTGGTTTAAGCTTTAGTAATGTTTCTTTTACATATGTGGGTACACTTGTGTTTGGAGCAAAAATGTTCACAATTGAAACTTCATCTTGGTGGATCTTTCCTGTGATGAGTATGTAATGCCCTTCTTGATCTCTTTTGATTGATTTTAGTTTGAAGTCTATTTTGTTGGATATCAGGACGGCTATACCTCCTTTTTTCTTTTTTTTATGATTATATTTTTTTTATTATTTTATTTTATTTTACAATACTATTCAGTTCTACATAACAGCCACAGATACCCTTGTTCTCCCCCTTCCTGCCCCCCTCCTCTTTCCCCCAGCACACCCCCAATTCCCACCTCCTCCAGAGCAATGCCTCCCCTGAGGATTGAGATAGACCTGAGAGACTCAGTCCAAGCAGGTCCAGTCCGCTCCTCTCAGATTGAGCCAAGTGTCCCTGCATAAGTCCCAGGTTTCAAACAGCTAACTCATGCAATGAGCACAGGACCTGGTACCACTGCCTAGATGCCTCCCAAACAGATCAAACCAATCGACTGTCTCACCTATTCAGAGGGCCTGATCCAGTTGGGGGAGCCCTCACCTTTGGTTCATAGTTCATGTGTTTTCATTCATTTGGCTATTTGTCCCTGTGCTTTATCCAACCTTGGTTTCAACAATTCTTGCTCATATAAACCCTCCTCTTTCTCGCTAATTAGACTCCCAGTGTTCCACCGGGGACCTAGCCTTGGATCTCTGCATCCAGATTCCTCAGTCCTTGGATGGGAATTCTGGCACAACTATTAGGGTGTTTGGCTGTCCCATCACCAGAGTAGGTCAGTCCCGGCTGTCTCACAGCCATTGCCAGCAGTCTTTTGTGGGGGTATCTTTGTGGATTTCTGTGGGCCTCTTTAGCATTTGTTTCTTCCTTTTCTCATGTGGTTTTCATTTACCACGTCTCCTATTCCTTGTTCTCCCTCTCTGTTCTTGATAGAGCTGTGATCTCCCACTCTCTTTCCCTTGACACTCGCCCTTCATTACTCCCACTCACATGCAGGTTCTTCATGTAGATTTCAGCCATTTTTCTGTCACTGGGCGATCCTCGTGTCTTTCTTGGGGTCCTGTTTTCCAGGTAGCCTCACTGGTGATGTGAGTAGCAGTCCAGTCATCCTTGTTCCACATCTAGTATCCTCCTATGAGTGAGTACATACCATATTTGTTTTTCTGAGTCTGGGTTACCTCACTCAGGATGATTTTTTCTAGATCCATCCATTTGCCTGCATTGGATGAACTCTCCTGCATTGCTTGTGGGAATGCAAGCTTGTACAACCACTTTGGAAATCAATATGGTGCTTTCTTAGAAAACTGGGAATCAATCTTCCCCAAGATCCAGCTATACCACTCTTGGGCATATACCCAGAAATGCTCAATCATACCACAAGAGCACTTGCTCAGCTATGTTCATATCAGCATTGTTTGCAATAGCCAAAACCTGGAAACAACCTAGATGCCCTTCAACTGAAGAATGGATAAATAAATTGTGACACAAATATACAATAGAATACTACTCAGCAGAGAAAAACAATGACCCGCCTTTTTCTTAAGACCATTTGATTGAAAAGTCTTTTCCCAATTGGACTGTTGGTCGTTTTGATGTCTAATTTCTTGAGTTCCTTATATATTCTGGATATCAGTCCTCTATCAGATGTGGTGTAGGTAAAGATCTTTTCCCATTCTGTAGGCTGTCGCTTTGCCTTGTTTACCGTATCCTTTGATCTACAAAAGCTTGTCAGTTTCAAGAGGTCCCATTGATTGATTGTTTCTCTCAGTGTCTGTGCTACTGGTGTTATATTTAGGAAGTGATCTCCTATTCCAATGCATTCAAGACTACTTCCTACTTTCTCTTCTAGCAGGTTCAGAGTAGCTGGATTTATGTTGAGGTCTTTGATCCATAGCAGACCTTGGTATATGAAGACCACATGAAAAGGGGAGGAAGCAGAGAGCTAGGGAGGCCCATGGAGATCCACAAAGATACCCCCGCAAAAGAGTGCTGGCAATGATTGAGAGAAGGCCGGGACTGACCTACGCTGGTGATGGGATGGCCAAACACCCTGATAGTTGTGCCATAAACCCCATCCAAGGACTGAGGAATCTGGATGCAGACATCCATGGCTGGGCCCCTGGTGGAGCATTGGGAGTCTAATTAGTGAGAAAGAGGAGGGTTTATATGAGCGAGAATTGTTGAAGCCAAGGTTGGATAAAGCACAGGAACAAATAACCAAATGAATGGAAGCACATGAACTATGAACCAAAGGCTGAGGGGCCCCCAACTGGGTCAAGCCCTCTGAATGGGTGAGACAGTCATTTGGCTTGATCTGTTTGGGAGGTGGCTGGGCAGTGGTGCTGGGTCCTGGGCTCTTGAATGAGTTGGCAGTTTGAATCCTGGGACTTATGCAGGGACACTTTGCTCAGTCTGGGAGGGGGGACTGGACCTGCCTGGACTGAGTCTATCAGGTCGATCCTGGTCCTTGGGGGAGACCTTGATCTGGAGGAGGTGGAAATGGGGGGTGTCCTGGGGGGAGAGGGAGGGGGACGGGGGGGGGGGAGCATGGGAATCTGTGGCTATTATGTTGAACTGAATGATGTTGCGAAAATAATAAATAAATAAATAAATAAATAAATAAATAAATAAATAAATAAAAAAGAAAAGACTTTTCCCAGCCTTTTATTCTTAGGTCGTGTCTGTCTTTGAATTTGAGATGTGTTTCTTGTATGCAGCAGAAAGATGGATCCTGCTTTTCGTATCCATTCTGTAAGTCTATATCTTTTTATAGGTGAATTAATTCCATTGATATTAAGGGATATTAATGACCAGTGATTGTTCATCCCTCTTATTTTTGGTGGTAGTGTGTGTGTATTTCTCTTCTTTGGGGTTTACTGCTGTGGCTTTATTTATTGCCTGTATTTTCGAGTGTGTACCTGACTTCTTTCAGTTGGAATTTTCCTTCTAGTGCTTTCTGTAGGGCTGGGTTTGTGGATAAGTATTGTTTAAATCTGGCTTTGGCTTGGAATGTCTTTTTCATTCTGTCTATGATGATTGAATGTTTTGCTGGGTATATTAGTCTGTGCTGACATCCATGGTCTCTTAGTGTCTGCATTATATCTGTCTAGGTCCTTCTGGCTTTTAAAGTCTCCTTTGAAAAAATCAGGTGTTATTCTGATGGATTTGCCTTTATAGGTCACTTGGACTTTTGCCTTTGCTGCTCTTAATATTCTTTCTTTATTCGGTATGTTTAGTTGTTTAATTATTATGTGGCAAGAGGACTTTTTTGGGGGGGTCTAGTCTGTTTGGTGTTCTATAGGCTTCTTGTATCTTCATAGTAATTTCCCTCTTTAAGTTGGGAAAGTTTTTTTCTATGATTTTGATGAATATATTTTCTGTGGCTTTGAGTTGGTATTCTTCTCCTTCTTCTGTCCTTATTATTCGTAGGTTTGGTCTTTTCGTGGTATCGCAAATTTTTTGGACATTTCGGTTTATGCCTTTGTTGGCTTTAGTGTTTTCTTTGACTGTCAAATCCATTTCTTCTACTTTTCTTCAATGCCAGAGATCCTCTCTTCCATCTTTTGCATTCTGTTGGTTATACTTGCATCTGAATTTCCTGATCATTTACTCAGATTTCAATTTCCAATTTCTATTTCCAATTTCTATTTCCATTTATTACATTGATGCAAAAATACTCAATAAAATACTGGCAAATGGACTACAAAAACACAACAAAACTATTAATCACCATGATCAAATAGGTTTCATCCCAGGGATGCAAGGGTGGTTCAACATACAAAAGTCTGTCAATGTAATACACCATATAAACAAACTCAGAGAAACAAACCACATGATCATCTCACTAGATGCAGAAAAGGCATTTGAAAAAACCCAACACCCCTTCATGATAAAAGTCTTGGAATGGTCAGGAATACAGGGAACATACCTAAACATAATAAAGGCAATTTACAGCAAGCCAATATTCAACATCAAATTAAGTGGAGAGAAACTCAAAGCAATTCCATTAAAATCAGGAACAAGGCAAGGCTGTCTGCTCCCCCCATACTTATTCAATATAGTACTTGAAGTTCTAGCCAGAGCAATAAGAAAACATAAGGAGATTAAGGAGATACAAATTGGAAAGGAAGAAGTCAAGATTTCCCTATTTGCAGATGACATGATAGTATACTTGAATGACCCCAAAGATTCCACCCAGGAACTGATAAAGCTTATAAACACCTTCAGCAACATAGCAGGATATAAGATCAACTCAAAAAATCAGTAGCCCTCCTATATGCAATGGACAAAGAAGCTGAGAAGGAAATCAGAGATATATTACCCTTTATAGTAGCCACAAATGACATAAAATACCTTGGGTTAACACTAACCAAGCAAGTGAAGGACCTATATGACAAGAACTTTAAGTCCCTGAAAAAAGAAATTGAAGGAGATGTCAGAAAATGGAAAGATCTCCCAAGATCATGGATAGGCAGGACCAACATAGTAAAAAAGGCAATTTTACCAAAAGCAATCTGCACATTCAATGAAATCCTCATCAAAATACCAACACAAATCTTCACAGGCCTGGAAAGAATAATACTCAACTTTATATGGAAAAACAAAAAACCAAGGATAGCCAACAGAATCCTGTACAATAAAACAAGCTCTGGAGGCATCACAATCCCTGACTTCAAACTCTACTATAGAGCTACAGTAAAAAAAAAAAAAAAAAAAAAAAATTGAAGACCCTGACATTAACCCGCATATTTATGAACATGTAATTTTTGATAAAGAAGCCAAAAGTGTACAATGGAAAAAAGAAAGCATCGTCAACAAATGGTGCTGGCATAACTGGATATCAATGTATAGAGTGCTACAAATAGATCCATATCTGTCACCGTGCACAAAACTTAAGTCCAAGTGAATCAAGGACCTCAACATAAATCCAGCTACTCTGAACCTGCTAAAAGAGAAAGTATGAAGTAGTCTTGAATGCATTGGCATAGGAGATCACTTCCTAAATATAACAGAAGTAACACAGACACTTTGACAATCAATCAATCAATGGGACCTCTTGAAACTGAGAAGCTTTTGTAGAGCCAAAGATATGGTCATCAAGGCAAAGTGATAGCCTACAGAATGGGAAAAAATCTTCACCAGCCCCACATCTGACAGAGGGCTGTTATGCAGAATATATAAGGAACACAAGAAATTAGACATCAAAACGACCAACAGTTCAATTAAGAAATGGGCTGTAGAGGTAAAGAGAGAATTGTCAACAGAGGAAACTCAAATGGCTGAAAGGCATTTAAGGAATAGCTCAACATCCCTAATCATCAGGGAAATGCAAATCAAAACAACTCTGAGATACCCCCTTATGCCTTTCAGAATGGCTAAGTTCAAAAACACTGAAGACACTTTGTGCTGGAGAGGATGTGGAACTAGGAGAACTCTCCTCCACTGCTGGTGGGAATGCAAGCTTGTACAACCCCTTTGGAAATCAATATGGTGCTTTCTTAGAAAATTGGGAATCAATCTCCCCGAAGATACAGCTATACCACTCTTGGGCATATACCCAAGAAATGCTCAATCATACCACAAGAGCACATGCTCAGCTATGTTCATATCAGCATTGTTTGTAATAGCCAAAACCTGGAAACAACCTAGATGCCCTTCAACTGAAGAATGGATAAATAAATTGTGGCACATATATACAATGGAATACTACTCAGCAGAGAAAAACAATGACATCATGAGGTTTGTAGGCAAATGGATGGATCTAGAAAAAATCATCCTGTGTGAGGTAACCCAGATTCAGAAAGACAAATATAGTATGTACGGACTCACAGGAGGATACTAGATGTGGAACAAGGATGACTGGACTGCTACTCACATCGCCACTAAGGCTACCTGGAAAACAGGACCCCTAGAAAGACACAAGAATCGCCCAATGACAGAGAAATGGCTGAGATCTACATGAACAACCTGGACATGAGTGGGAGTAAGGAAGGGTGAGGGTCAAGGGAAAGAGAGAGGGAGATCCCAGCTGTATCAAGAACAGAGAGGGTGAACAAGGAATAGGAGACCATGGTCAATGAAGACCAGATTAGAAAATGAAGAAACAAAGTGCTAAAGAGGCCCACAGAAATCCACAAAGAAACCCCCACAAAAGACTGCTGGCAATGATCAAGAGACAGCCGGGACTGACCTGCTCTGTTGATGGGATGGCCAAATACCCTAATAGTTGTGCCAGAATCCCCATCCAAGGACTGAGGAATCTGGATGCAGAGATCCAAGCTAGGCCCCGGGTGGAGCGCTGGGAGTCTAATTAGAGGAAAGAGGAGGGTTTATATGAGCATTAATTTTTGAAACCAAGGTTGGATAAAGCACAGGGACAAATAGCCAAACGAATGGAAACACATGAACTATGAACCAAAGGCTGAGGGGCTCCCAGCTGGATCAGGCCCTCTAAGTAGATCAGACAGTTGATTGGCTTGATCTGTTTGGGAGGCATCTAGGCAGTGGTACCAGGTCCTGGGCTCATTGCATGAGTTAGATGTTTGAAACCTGGAACTTATGCAGGGACACTTGGCCCAATCTGGGAGGAGGGGACTGGACCTGCCTGGACTGAGTCTACCAGGTTGATCTCAGTCCTCGGGGGAGGCTTTGCCCTGGAGAAGATGAGAATGGGGGGTATGCTGGGGGGAAGGGGAATTTTGTTAGGAGGGGGCAGAACAGGGGAACCTGTGGCTGATTTGTAGAACTGAATGCTATTGTAAAATAAAATAAAAGGAAAAAAAGAATGCTTGTATTATGGTGTCCCATTGTGTATTGTTCTATGAGTACTATATTCTTTTTTAATTTATTAAAATTGTGAGTTTATTTACTTGGATACTTGTCAGTATTTCCATATCTGACCACAGTTATTACTATGTGCTGAATAGCATTCTATACATATGAAAAAAAAAGAAAAAGAATAGCGTGGAGCACCACTTTTAAAAACAAAGCAGGAGATTTAGGGACCACATTCTTGGTAATGAATATAAAGAGATTTATCAAACACAGGTAGGAAAGACTACACTCATAAGACAAAATAAATTAATCTTAATAAGATTTTAGATAATAAAATTGGCGAGGTAAAAATACTTTGTCTTCTTCATTTCTTCAATAGTGGGTAATTGGTTGTCCTTTCTATAATACAAGATGCCTACAGCAAGTAAGCCTAAATGGAGAGGAAAGATAGAAGATTCTGCCAGCTGCTGAAGTCAGTTTACTCAAGGAACAATTTCCTTTCATTCCACTTACCTGATTTTAAATTTCTTTTAAGTGAAACAGAAAAGGAGTGTTTGGATTTTTTTTAAATCGTCTGGTGTCTTAGGATTTCTATTGCTATTAGAAGACATCATGAACACAGTAACTCTTATATAGAAATCATTTAATTGAGGTGGCTCACTGAAAATCATCTGCACAAATTCCAAACTCTGCTTCTCCATGTCTGATGTCTAAACCCTTTCAGATCTGCAGCTCCATTCAGCTTTGTTGACTGCAACACACTTGTTCTCTTGGGCTTCTTCTATTCCCAGTTATCAGTGCTCCTCAGCAGGTATCATATAACTCTTGCATTTCTAACAAGATGGCTTTTCCAAGGCTATACAGGCTTCAATTCCACAGCTTCACCAAATTACACCTATTGGCCTCCATTCAGGGACACCCCTGACACATGCCTGGCCTCAGTACTTTTCTTATGTGAGCAGGCAAACTCCATAACCACTTTCATCTATGCTTAACTCTAAACCCAGAACCACATGCCCAAAGATGTCAAGTTATGCTGCTTGTTGATGATGGAACATGGCCCCCTCATTCAATTACATCTACACCAGATCTCTGTTTTCCATTGTTTTCTTTACTGTCTAAGCTTGGCTGTCCTGAAACTTGCTCTGTAGACCAGGCTGCCCTCAAACTCAGATATCCACAAGCCTCTGCATTCACAGTGCTAGGATAAAAGGTATGAAACTTCCTCACCTGTCTCTAAGCTTTTCTTTAGTTCCTTTTCACAAGTAGGAGACTTAGCTGGCTGAGATGTTGCTCTGAGATCATCAATATCTATATTCCATTTCTTATTTTTTCTTTATTAAGAAATTTTAATTCATTTTACATATCAACCACAGATCCCTCCCTCTTCACTCTTCCTGCCTCCCTCCCCCAGCCTTCCCTCTTCAATTTACCATCTATTGCTCCTCCAAAAAGGTAAGGCCTCCCATGAGGACTTAGCAAAGCCAGATACTTTCAGTTGAGGCAGGTCCAAGCCTTCCCCCACCCCATATCAAGTCTATATAAGATGTCTCATCTTAGGTAATGGACTCCAAAAAGCCAGCTCATACACCAAGGACTAGATCCTGATCATACTGCCAGGGGCTACTTAAGCACACCAAGCTACACAACTGTCTCAATTATGCAGAGGGCCTTTTCCAGTCCCATGCAAACTCTACAGCTGTTGGTCTAAAGTTCATGAGTTCCCACTAGCTTGGTTTGTTTGTCTCTATAGGTTTTGACATCATGACCTTGATGCCCCTTGCTTACAGAATTCCTCTTATCACTCTTCGAATAGACTCCTGGAGTTCATCCTTTTGCTTGTCTATAGATCTCTATATCTGCTTCCATTGGGTACTAGATTAAGGCTCTATGATGATACGGTATTTACCAATCTGATTACCAGTGTACTCCAGCTCAGTAACCCTCTCCACTATTGCTAGTAGTCTAAGATCAAATATATCTAAAAGTCATATTACATTCCTTAATCGATTTATCTCCTAGAACATGGGATTTAACTCCATTTCACTTTCTGGTGCTCTTTTTCACCTCAAAAATTACATTTGTAATTTGCCTTGCGCAGCTTGCTCCTTTTCCTTGTAAATCTTCATTAGAGTTATCACTAATAACCATACTATAGTGTCTATAGTAGGCTGTTTTGAGATTTACTTGGTCAACAGAGTTAATACAAAGTATTTTCCTTTAGCCTCAGGCAGATTCTTTAAACAAGAGCAAAAACAGACACTTTCTTTACCAAAATATTACAAGACCAGTCTCTAAGACATTCTAACATTCTTCTTCTTCAAAACCTCTTGGTCCTCCAAGTTCATCAAAGCACATTCAGCACCACTGTCTTCTATGCTCCTACATGGATGGCCATTTATGCAGCACTGAAAGCATTCAACTGCTTTCCTTACCCAAATTCAAAGATTATCTTACCCTAAACAAAAGCATGGACAGGCCTGTAGACAAATTCTAAATGGTCTTATGAAATAAGAAACACAGAGCCAAATACAGAGTAAAAGACAAGAGATCAGAGCAAGAGCAACTACTATCTTATCTGACCACCTTGTGCCATTGCTTCCCCCAGAGAGAGATCTTCTTCTTATGTGATTGTCTTTCTGTTCTGCTTTCTCATTGGCTCTAATCCAGCCACATGACTTCCTCATCACTGCCTATATATAAAGACCTCCAGTTTTCTATAGGATTAAAAGTCCAGGTCACTTTGCTTTGCTATGTCCTTGACCTCACAGGGACTCTACCTGACATGTGAGCAGGTCAAGAGTGTGTGCTACCACTGCTGGACTTCTGCTTAATGGCTATGACATCTGATCTCCAGGCAAGTTTTTTAACATACAAATAAAATCACAATATCACCATACAGGCCTATCTCAACAATACCCCAGTCCCTGGTAGCAATGTGTATCATAGTTAGACTTCTTATTGCTATAAAGAGACACCATGACCACAGCAAATCTTCTAAGGAAAACACATAAGTCTGTGAAGCTGGATATCTCAGCTTGTCTTCAGTATATGTATGAATATCACAAGAGTAGGCTCTACTGCCAGTAAAGGAATGAACTTGTCAATAAGGGCAAGCAGGCAAAGAACAGGAGCTTCTTTATTCCATGTCCTTTAGATAAGCTGTCAGCAGCTGTTATCATCTGTTCTTAAGGTGGATACCCCATCTCAAAAGTTTTAGATTTAAGTTGGGTCCTCTCACTTCAAATGACTCAAGAAAATAAGTCTTCACAAGTGTGTCCCACCATTAAGTTTTAGTTAATTACATAGTCAAGTTTATACGCCAAATAGGCGATGCTTATTCAATATTATTAAATAACAAGTAGTTGCACCACTAAACTTCTTATAAAAAGACAGTATTACTCTAATTTCAAAACCAGGGAACCATAAAACAAAAAGAAAATCGGCAGGCTAACATTTCTGACATTTATAGAAGCAAAAAAAATCCTCAACAAATACTTTCAAAGCAAATAAAGCTGTTTAAACAAATTATGTTGCTAATGGAAATGTAGCACTGGAATTCAAGCAGTGATTTCTGTTTCAGGGGACCTAGGTTCAGGTTTCAACACTCACATGGAAAGTAAATAACCTTTAATCTGAGTTCCAAAACCCCAATTGATCAAATACCTCAATGTCTTACCTGAAATGTCAAAGCTGTTAGTAGAAAATATACTTAATACTCTAAAAGACATAGCTGTTGAGATGAACTTTTTGAATAGGACTCCATTAGCTTAGAAGTAAAGACCAGCTATGAACAAATGGCACCACATAGAATGTTCAGAACAGGAAAGGAAAAATTATCTATTGAAGAGGAAGCACAAGGAGGAGAGAAAACCTTTGTCAACAAGACATTGAATCTGATAGAGAATTACATAGGGGGAAATGCTGGGTTCCAAGAAATGATTTCTGACTACCCTCTCAATCATTATCCTGTATACTGTGATTTTCAGAGCCTGTTTGGCCTGGAACTCACAAAGTCAATTCTGCCCCTGTCTGTTGATTGCTGGGATTAAGACCTATCTTTGTGGACAGTAAGATGATCCAGTGTATAAAGTGCTTCTTGTAGAAGCTTGACCACCTCAGTTTGGTTTCAGGACTCGTGTAGCTTTTGAAAGAAAAACTAATTCCACAAGGTTTCCTCTGTCATCCATATTCACATTATGACATGTGCATACCCACACTTGTACTCCACTACATCATGCATACACAATAATCATAAAGAATTTTTTCTTTGCAAGAGCTAATATGTATTTTTATCAAATTATTGAGAAGTACATACTTTGCTGGATAGACTCAGGTCAACATCACAAAACCTAAAGTCATCATGAGGAAAGAAATCTGTATTTTAAAGAAATGTCACTATGATTGGGTTATAGGCAATAACCTAACTATGACAAGTTTGTACCAGGATAGTGTACTAATGCTGTGACAGACCAGACTGTATTGTTTGGGGAAGTGTTTAGAAGGATTTTCTAACTTGGCTATAAAAGATATTGGTTTTAAGAGCTCAGTGAACTATTCTATTGGAGCTTGGGATATAAGAATATTGAGAGCAGTAAAGACAATGATGTCCTGGCTTGTGAAGTGTCAGATGGAAGCAAAGATGATACCCGTCCATTTGCTCTAAGAATTGGTAGTTCTGGTTAGCTGGGGATGAAGAATCAGCTGTAATTAAGGAGATATCAGAAATACTAAAGTGAACCATTTGCTTTGCTGGATAGTGGATGCTGGCCACAAGGGGCTAAACAAGCAGTTTTCATCAATGAGTGACCTGCAGTATCATAAAAGTGAATTATTCTGGGAAGTGTTTCCTCCAGGTCAGCAGACAAAAGTTGTGTTTCAGAATTGAACACGTTTGAACCTCCTGTTGGCTACTGATCTTACTAATTTAAGAGTCACCTAGGTGGCAATGGTTTTGGAGTCATGGAGGAGTCATGGAGAGTAGCTGAGACTTGGCACTGTATGGCTGTGGTGGAGGCTCTGAAGAGAGCCCAGGAGATGCTATTAGTGAAAGTGTAACCCAGTTTCAGAAAGGCTCCCCAGTGTTTTGAGGCTATGAATATCAGGTGATGACAACCAAGATCAGTAGCAGCAGTGTAGTGGAGCTAGTGAGAACCTAGAAGACAAGCTGTGTGTATGTTACAGAGAGGAGAGCTGAAGAAGTGACCCAGACTCTAGGGAGGACCCCTGAAGATCGTGAGTTGATTCCAGACATCATATTTTGAGTTTTTACACATATAAGTTTGACTTTGCTTTGTTCACATTGTTCCTTGTTTCTTCCCTCTTGAAGAATTTTTTTTTTTTAATTTTACAGGTTCCCACAGTTGAGATATTTCAAACTTTTTTTTAAAAAAATGAAATTTGGGAGCCTCATAGAGTATTTTGATTTTAAAAGACACTGGATATTTTTTAAAATACTGAATTTATAAGGCATGAGCCTTTAAGGCTTTTAAATGATTTATATTGTGAGATGTTTATTAATGTGGGATTATGGGGAATACCAAAAAAGAGAAAGTAGTGTCTTACAAGTGAGATATATTATGTGTCAACTTGACAAGGGTTAAAATGTATGGGATAGTGTTCTGTGAACTTCACACAAACTGAAAATATCTGAGAGGAAGGAACCCCAATTTACAAAAAAAATGCCTTCATAAATCAGGCTGTAGGCAAGCAGGTAGAGCATTTTCTTAATTGCAGATTGTTTGGGGAGGAAACATGCAATTGTGGGTGTTCCCATTCTAGGGCTAAGGTCCTAGGCTCTGTGAGAAAGCTGGCTGAGCAAAATAGCCGTGGCAAACCAATAAACCTCACTCTTCCAGTATCTCAAATCAAAAGGCGCTTCTTATTCCCGTTAAAGTTATGCCACTTTTACAACACTGAACATGTGTTATCAGTCATCACTGTAGCTTGCATAGTTCATAGCTGTGTTAGAGTGATGAATGCTTTTCTCCTCTGGTAGCATGAATAGCATCTTTTATCAGTAAGAAGGCCAGCCACTGAGGACAAATGTCCCAATTAGGTACAAATTGTTTCTCCCTGATCTCTGACTCAGGTATGTGGTATTTTATGCACTGGGGTCAGTGACTAATATTAAAGGATAATCATAAACAATGAAAAAGCCTTGTGTGCTTCTTTGGAATTTCATTAGCAGACAACACCAAAAAGGTTCATCATTTTTTGAACTGAACTCTATTTGCTCTACTGTGGTGTCTAAATGGGGTTTGGGCACCCATTATGGAAATGTCATTTAAACATTTTTTCTTTTTTAAATTCAATATTTTTTGTTTGTATTTTTTTGCTTTTAGTTTTCAATACACCCTAATGCAATTTCCCCTCCCTCCACTCCTCCCAGGCTCCCCTCTACTTGCCCATATCTGCTCTTCCTCTGTTTCACTTCAGAAAAAAGCAAGCTTCCCTAGTATATTAGCTGAACACTGCTTTACAAGATATAATAAGACTAGGTACAAATCATCATGCTAAAATGCTTAGTGAGGACACCCAGTATGATCAACATAGTAAAATGGTCATCCTACCAAAAGCAATCTAAAGATTCACTGCATTTTCAATCAAAATTCCAACACAATTCTTTAGAGACATTAAAAAAACAATACCTACTTATGACCAGGCTGTTCATGTAGATCTCATCCATTTCTCCGTGTCTTTTTTGGGGTCCCATTTTCCAGGTAGTCTCACTGGTGATGTGAGTAGCAGTCCAGTCATCCTTTTTCCACATCTAGCATCTTCCTATGAGTGAGTACATACCATATTTGTCTTTCTGAGTCTGGGTTACCTCACTCAGGATGATTTTTTTCTAGATCCATCCATTTGCCTGGTCATGAGTGGGAACAAGGAAGAGCGATGGTTGAGGGAAAGAGAATGGGAGATCCTAGCTGGATCAAGAAAAGAGAGGGAGAACAAGGAATAGGAGACCATGGTAAATGAAGACCACATGAGAAGGGGAGGAAGCAGAGAGCTAGGGAGGCCCACAGAGATCCACAATGATACCCCCGCAAAGACTGCTGGCAACGGTCGAGAGACGGCAGGAATTGACCTACTCTGGTGATGGGATGGCCAGACACTCTGATAGTTGTGCCATAAACCCCATCCAAGGACTGAGGAATCTGGATGCAGACATCCACGGCTGGGCCCCTGGTGGAGCACTGGGAGTCTAATTAGTGAGAAAGATGAGGGTTTATATGAGCGAGAATTGTTGAAGCCAAGGTTGGATAAAGCACAGGGACAAATAACCAAATGAATGGAAGCACAGGATCTATGAACCAAAGGCTGAGGGGCCCCCAACTGGATCAGGCCCTCTGAATGGGTGAGACAGTCATTTGGCTTGATCTGTTTGGGAGGCAGCTGTGCGTTGGTGCCGGGTCCTGGGCTCGTTGCATGAGTTGGCTGTTTGAATCCTGGGACTTATGCAGGGACGCTTGGCTCGGTCTGGGAGGGGGGGGACTGGACCTGCCTGGACTGAGTCTATCAGGTTGACCCCAGTCCTCGGGAGAGACCTTGATCTGGAGGAGGTGGGAATGGGGGATGGGCTGGGGGGAGGGGGAGGGGGGCGAGAGGGGGCGAACAGGGGAATCTGTGGCTATTATGTTGAACTGAATGGTGTTGTAAAATAAATTTAAAAAAAAGAATGAAATCCAAAAAAAAAAAAAAAAAAAAAAAAACAATACCTAACTTCAATGGAAAAAATGGAGGATTCCTGAAACAATGCTAAACAATAAAAGAACTGCTGTAGCTATCACATACCTGATTTCAGGCTGTGGTACAGAGTTACAGTAATAAAAACTGCATGGTATTGGCATTAGAACTGACATGTTGATCCATTTAAACTCTTTCTATCTGTGTGTGCATTTGTATATATATATATATATATATATATATATATTATATATATATATATATATTATGATCATTATTATTATTAGGAAGCTCTGCAAAAGTACTTTTTCAGCAGGTTTTTTTCACTATTAATCCCTTCACATGTTTCCAACTCTGACTTATTCTCCCATTCTCCCCAACAAGTAATACTTTCTCATCCACAATTCCTCTTTTACACTTCTTATCACCCGGTTCTTTCTCCCCTCCCTTGGAAGTTATCCATGGTTCCTTGTTTAAGATCTATCTTTATATAGTACAGACTTTTAAGGACTCATTTAGTAATCTTTTCCCTGATTTCATGGGATATACTTTTATCAGTCTTTCTTCAGAAAACTTTGTTCTCAAATACAATGACATTGAAGTATTTTTATTATTTCCTTGGTTGTAGCTGACAATTATAAGGCAAAACCTTTACCTGTCATTGATCTTTCAAAAAGCACATATTTCAAGTTAGCTCTCTCTGCTTCTTTTCTGTAGTTTGAGATATAAGCTGCTGCACCAGGCATCTGCTGTTTCCACTCAATATGTTGAAAGATCAAAAATTATATTTTGATACTATTATTTTAATTTTGTTTATTTACTTTTGTTATTGTTGAGAGAGCTCTCAATATGTAATCCTAGATTACCTGAAATGAATTACTTAGACCTGGCTGGAGTTAAACTCAAAATGAACTATGTGCCTCTACCTTTAAAGAGTTGAAATTAAATGCATGTGTCACTATGCCTGGAATTAGATACTAAAATTTTAATTGTAAAAGTAATCAATGATAAAAGCAAAAAAGTACATTTAAAATGGGGGTTAATATTCTGGGCATATTAGCTCACACACGTAGTCCTGTCATTCAAGAGACAGAAGATTGCTACAAGTTTAAGGACACCCTACATTACAGAATAAGACTCTTTCTCAAAGTTCCAAAATAAAGAAAGGATGGAGGACTGAAGAAATTATAAATAGGAGAAAAGAAAAGAGAGGAGAACTGCAATATTTGGAGCCAAGGAAAAGGCAAGAGATATGAATAAAACAACTGTCACATGTAAACTAGAATTATGTGCAATAAAAACAGGGATTTTGGAGAAAATGAGTTTAAACAAATAAGACTTCTGTTAGGAATGACAAGAACAGTAACTATGCCTTTCTTTATATTCCCAGATAGTGTACCCTGTATCCTTTGACTGAATTTTAAGATCTGTTAATTCCATACTGCAAGGACTATTCTAAATATCCACGTTAACTAACAATTGAATTAGGTCAGCATAAACACTCTTCATTATACAGATGTAATAAGCAATACACAGAAAGTTAAGTTACTCACTGAGATAAAACTATTGACAATGGTAGAACTGAAATCACAGGCACACATTAAAAAGGTATGGTTTTACCAATAGAGTTTCACATTATAGATTCATTCACGAACCTCATACAGTTAATTTTATTCTTAGGTACTATTGACATGGTTATTCTCTATTTCCAACTTGATGAAATCTAGGATCTCTCTGAGACAAAGGCCAGCCTGACTTATAAAGCTAGTACCAGGACAGCTGAGGCTACCCAGTGAAACCATGTCTCAAAAAAAATACAACATCAAACAAAAAATAATCATGTTTTGATTATATTTCATAGATATGTGTGAAAACAAATTATAATACTTTGAAAAAACACTGTAAAACCAAGCTGCTATATTCTAGAACTTTTTTTGCCAAGATTGGTATCCTTAGTAAAAGCCTTTACACTAAACAATTGTTACTTTCTGTGTCCTAGTCAGGAACTCTACAACACAGTGCCTCCAAAATCAACATATTTACAATTTTACATTTATATCCACAATTAGTCATAACTTGTGGATTGAAACTGTATTTTATTTTAAAATACAGGGATTTCATTAGGTGTTTTCAGAGTCCGAATGCCCCCTTGACCTACAATGTATAAGTACATGCAAAGGAAAATCATTTGGTTTTAAGTTTTGCTAGCTTCTAGCTAATCCTTGACTTTTGTGACTACTGTACAAAATCTGGAAATCAGATTAGTCATAATAGAACAACTTTAAATCTCAGTGTTAGGAGGCAGATGCAGGTGGAATGCTATAAATTCAAGGCCAGCCTATTCTACAAAGCCACTTCCTGGCCAGAGAGTACTATTGAAGGCAACACTGTCTTTAATAATAACAGAACAGTTAAGTCTTAGTGAAAACTTGCTGCCAGGCATCCTCTCAAATTTTAAAAAAGAAAGCTCTACTGCCTTGTAGTTTCCCTGGCTTTTCTCATGTTAGGAATCAATATTTGAAAGCTATATTGACAATGCAAGATGACAGGAGTATCTTTTCAGCATACTTTAAAGTTCTCTAACCTGGAACCAGCTGCAGAGGGACTGACTCTCCAGAGCATGGTAGTTTCAGGCTAGCCATCCCCTCCTCACAGTATTGCATGAGTAAAGATACAAACGGCCTTATCTGTTCATTCCTATATTGCAGCAAATTCAGCCACACCGGGAGAACTCCTGAAAGTGCTGCCATAGATGAGGAAGCAGGGTATGTATGCACAGGATTTGAGACAGCTGTCCTTCCTGTTGTAAGAGTAGATTGTAAGAGGCTGTGCACCTTTGACCTAGGAGAATGGCAGCTGTTTTTCTCTTGGCTGCTACAGCAGCTGCTCTTTGTCTCTTTCCCCTATTTCCACAGCACAACTTAATGAGGTTCTTAAAGGCACTCTCCCTATAATGATTACATGGAGGAGGGAGCTGAATAAGGCAAACCCTAGGGCTTTGTTTTCAGCAATGAAAGATTCCCTTGAAGAATCCCTGTGTTCTTCTTCTTCCATCTTCCTCTTCAAATTGGAGTGGAAAACATTTAACAGAAACAGTACTTCCAAAGGAGTACATTATTTCTATTTGGAGTAGCCAACATTACTGATGGAAAATATAAGTTTCCTTTCAAAGCCACATTTGTATTTTTGCCGATCTTTCCCTTTCATTATTTAATAGTGCACAGTTCAGGTTTCCAATTTCAAAGGTGATTCAATATTTCCCTATGAATTTCTTTTTCCCATGTAGTTTTTGATCACGTAGTATTAGGTGAATATCATGTTACAGTAACTTAAAAAATGGAATGTGTACATATTTAAAATTCAGGAGTTTATCTAGATTTTGTTTATTTGTTTGTTTGCATTTTCAGAAGGGATCTGACTTACCAAGGCATAAAAGTGAATAGGAGAGCTGAAGAGATGATACAGCTGTTAAAATCAGCTCATACTCTGCAAGAGGGCTAGAGTCCAGTCCCAGCCCGATGATGAGGAACCTCATCATAACTCTAGCTTTGGGAGCATACAGAGCCACTGCACTCCATTAACACCTCTACATGTGTGTTTACTTCACACACACACACACACACACACACAGAGAGAGAGAGAGACAGAGACAGAGACAGAGACAGAGACAGAAACACACACATACAGAGAGAGAGAGAACACATGCATAATTAAAAACAATAAAATCCAGCTAATCCTGATGGTACATAATTTTACCTGAGCCTTCAAGAGACAGAAGCTGGTAGACATCTTGGAGTATAACCCCAATTTGGTCTACAAACTGCATCCCCAGACCAGCAAGCTCTAATCAGTGAGACTGTCTCAAAAATAAATAATTAACATAAAATCTACATCACAGCAAGGATTTTTTAAAAAGTGAATAAAGAAATTTCATCATTGAATGGCAACCCAACACTTTCATGAAAACAACAATTATTATGTCCATGGTAAGGATTTAACTTTACTTGAACAACTTAAAGCCTTAAATATAAAAAAAAATAAATAAAAAAGTTGAACCTGACTAATGCAGAATGTTTTAAATGCAGCATCTTTTAATTGTTAGTGATTTGTTCTGCCATTGCTTCAAGTGTCTAGCATTTTGTACCTTCTCTAGTTTGGGTTACATTTTTCCTATGCAGCCGTTCATATGCAGATCTAAAGTGGGATATAAATTAAGACTATGTAGTCCACATTGCCAACAAAAACATCTTGAATTTGATCCTGATCAATTTATACAGGTATTTATGAAGATCCTACTTTTCCATACTAGCAAAAGGAAAGCTTAAAGCTCATGGATGCCTGCCTTATGTCATTAGGTTCAGAAAAGATTATTGAGACCTTACAGCCTGGCAAACATGCACACATGAGTGATTGCAGGGAGTTGCTGGCTCACTAGTACAGGCTGAGGGCTGGGAGCAGGTCCTGCTCCCAGCCTGAGAGCAAGTCCTGCTCCCAGCCTGAGAGCAGGTCCTGCTCAGAGGAGAGGGAGCCAAAGATGCCTGTCACATCCACCTGAGGAATGGTCAGCAGGACAATGCAGCAACCAAGGTCAGTTTCCTCTGGGCCCTGTTGTGTGTTTCATAGACAGACATAATCTTTGCCCATCAATTATTGCAAATCTGTATGGATTAGAACATTGTTATATGGGTCTATAGTCTTTGGCTCTGAGAAATCAGATCAGAAAGCTATCAGATCAAGACCATCCTTCCTTTGTTTTACACTGTATTGCCCTGGCCACATAGTGCCCCTCCTCTTGTTCCCTCAATCTGTCCTGCCACTTTATCTCTGTACTCTTCCAGGGTGAACATTAACACTTCAAAGCCCAGACAGTGTTGTGAATTGTTGCTCTTTGGGAGTACGGGTTATTGACAAAACAGAAATGGATATTTGTTCTGGTACAGGGATATTGCACAAAGTCAACATTCTGAGAGGAATTAAATTTCATGTCTGCCATGCAAGGAAGGATGTGAAGGGGTGAAATACTTGAGAGTTAGCATACACATTAACAGCATAGTGGCAACACCACAGACCATGGTGGTTTGCACCTACAAGTTTCTGAATGGTTAGAAGGATCAAGTAAGTATGATTTCTGATGCTAGGGTAGTTATAATAAAGGAAAGTCCTTGTTACCTTCCAAGGTTTTGAACAAATTATTTAGTTCATCATTTTTTACCACAACAATAGTTCATAGATGCGAAATATCTCCAAATAATCTTTGAAAGTCATTAAGAGTCTATATTCTATCTCTCCTAATTTGCACCTTTTGGAGTCTAATTTTTTGTAGCTCTATTTTATATCCTAAATAATTAATAGAATCTCCTCTTTGTTTCTTTTCAGGAGCAATTTGTAATCTGCAGCAAGGCAAAATTTTGTTTACTTCTTTAAATATTCTTTCTAAATTATCTGCATTTGAGTCAGCTAGTAAAATATCATCCATATAATAATAAATTATAGATTTAGGAATTTTTTTTTTTTTTTGGTTTTTCGGTTTTTCGAGACAGGGTTTCTCTGTGTAGCTTTGCGCCTTTCCTGGAACTCACTTGGTAGCCCAGGCTGGCCTCGAACTCACAAAGATCTGCCTGCCTCTGCCTCCCGAGTGCTAGGATTAAAGGCATGCGCCACCACCGCCCGGCGATTTAGGAAATTTTTTACATACCACTTCCAATGGCTGTTGTACAAAATATTGGCACAGAGTTGGGCTATTCAACATTCCCTGTGGGAGGACCCTCCATTGAAATCTTTTAACCGGTTGAGAACTATTATAAGTAGGCACTGTGAAAATAAATCTTTCTCTGTCTTTTCCTTGTAAGGGTATTGAAAAGAAACAGTCTTTTAAAACAATAACTATAAGAGGCCATCCTTTGGGTAACCGAGTAGGCAAAGGAATTCCAGATTGTAGAAAGACCATTGGCTGAATTACTTTGTTAATTGCTCTAAGGTCTGTCACCATTCTCCATTACCAGATTTCTTTTTAATAACAAATACAGGAGAATTTCAAGGGCCGGTTGATTCTTCAATATGCTGAGTATTTAACTGTTCTTCTACCAGCTTTTTTAAAGCCTGGAGTTTCTCTGTTGTTAAAGGCCATTGCTGAACCCATACATACTTGTCTGTTGACCATTTTAAAGGTAGAGATGTTGTTCTTTTTTGGAAGATTATAAATTGTTGTACCCTGTTCTTGTATAACATAGATGGCTGGTGACCACTCATTAGAATAATATCTTCTAATATATCTCTCAGAAACATGTACTAGTTTATGCTTTGTTTCTGAGATTGGAGGGATGTTAATCTGAGTATTCCATTGTTGCAACAAGTCTCTACCCCACAGTTTCATAGCTATGCTAGTCACATATGGTTTTAATTTTCCTTTCTGTCCTTCTGGACAGGTTTTTCTAAGACTGTTATCCTGGCACTTAATTTGACTATCTTTTTAAATAGTAAAATGAGTATAAGAAAAGTAGTAAACTGAATAATTAGATCAATATTAATCTTCTCATATAGTTGTTCCATTGTCAGAGTGCCTAAAATTTCAAACAAAGCCCAATTTTCTTCCCACATAAAGCCCATTTTTAATGCAGAAAAAATCTCTTTTAAATAGATATCTTAATTGACTTACCAAGCCTGCATAGAACAGTAGAAATCTGAGGGAATATCAAAACAGCCACCTGGTATCCGAGGTGTGAATTGAGAGAGAGAGAGAGAAAGAGAGAGAGAGAGAGAGAGAGAGAGAGAGAGAGAGAGAGAGAGAGAGAGAGAAAGTGTAGCTACAAGTTCTGACTAGAAGCTTAAATCCAGCCATGTTTTTCCCAGCTGAGCTGAGTCAAGCCTGGACTCCAGCTTTCTTATGTCCCGACCACGTTCCTTGGCTTTACAGGCAGGTGCCCTGTTCAGCAGGGCAGGCCTGAGTTGTTTGTAGCACCAGCTTTATACAAGTAGCTCCAGCTGTAGGTCAGTCAAACCTGGGTCTGAGCTAGGGAGATGGGCCACCCAGGCCGGAAACCGGACCTGCCACCAAGCCAAGCCAAGTGATTTTTAATGGATTCTTGTCACGTTGGGCACCAAATGTAGATGTAACCAACCATCTTATTAAATAAGAAACAAAGAACCAATGTAAAGAAGAAAGCCAAGAGGTAAGAGCTAAGAGCTAAAACCTTATCCTTCCTCCTGCAGTGATCATACCTCTCCGAAAGAGAGCTACTTCCTGTGTTAAAGTTTTTATAAAGACTTTTGGTTCTGCCTTCTCATTGGTTGTAAACCCAACCATATGACTGCTCGTCACTGCCTATCTGTACAGACCTTCAGGTTTTCTATGGTTGGTATTGAGATTAAAGGCATGTGTCTCCAATGCTGGCTGTTTCCCTGAACACACAGAGATCTACTTAGCTCTGTCTACCAAGTACTGGGATTAAAGTCATGTGCCACCACTGCCCAGCTTTCCAATGGCTTGCTAATAGCTCTGATACCCAGGAAACTTCGTTTATTGACATACAAATAACATTTTAGTACAAAATAAAATACCACAATACAAAGTGTCCCAGCATAGGACCCAAGCTCCAAAAAGCCAGCCTGAGCACCAAGGACAGCTCCCAGTTCCACTGCCTGGGTGCCTCCCAAACAATTCAAGCTAATCAACATTTCTTTTATTGATATATTATACATTAAGAAGTCTACTGGTATAGATTTCTCTACCGCCTTGCATATGGTCCATAGTTTTAGCAATCTCTCTTACAATGTTATACCTTCCACACTCTTCTCTCCCCATCTATATTTAATATTCCATTCTAGCATCACTTCACTATTTGTCTCCAGAATTACTTATACTATTTCCATTTCCTCAAGGAAACATTCACTAACTCCTAGTCTCTTACTCCTCAGATTATCTCTGAGGATTTTAAGATTCTTACATAAACAGACATTTCCTGTCCTAACCACTCAGTCCCAAATAATAATACAAAAATTTATATTAATTACAAATACTCGGTCAATAGCTCAGGCTTATTATTAACTAGCTCTTACATTTTAAATTAACCTATATTCCTTATTTATGCTCTGTCATGTGTAATTACTTTAATTAGCATGGCACATTCATCTCCTGATCCCTCTCTATCTGGCTAGCAACCCCTCTGACTCCACCCTTCCTCATCCCATCATTTTCAGACTGGCTTTCCCGCCTAACTTTATTCTGTTCAGCTGTTGGCCAGTCAGCTTGTTTATTAAGAAAATCATAGAGACACATATTCACAGAGTGTATACAAGGACCATTCCACAGCATTTTTATATGCCTTTATAGCACTTAAATGTTAAATTTGGATAAAATTAAGTGATTACATACTACATTTGTCTTTGGGGTACTGGTTTCCCCACTAAGGATCATGCTTTTCTAGTTCTATCTATTTAAATATGAGTTCCATGATTTCATTTTTTTAAATCTGAGTTATTGTGTAAATATAGTACATTTTCATTACCCATTTTATGGACATACAGGCTATTTCGTATTTCTGACTAATATGAAACAGGTGTCTATGTAATATAATATAGAGGTTTTTTTTGGTATTTATGCAAGAGTGGTACAACTATATATTGAAGTATATCTATTTCCAGCTACCTAGAGAGCACCAAAAATGATTTCTACATTATGTTATATGTTTGCATTCTACTAGCAATGAAAAAGTATGTCATTTACTCCATATCCTCACGAGCATGTGTTGTCAATTTTCTTATTGCTCTTGGCCATATTGATTGTGGAAAATGGAATCTCAAAGTGTTTTTTATATGCATATACCTAATGACTGTGGATGTGAACTTTTCTTTAAATAAAACCAATATTTGGATGGCCACTAATGAGTCATTTGATGAAGCAGTTTATAACTGAAAAACAAAGATAAATAGGTGGAAGCCATGGAAATTACAGGTAGGGAACACAACGGAGGGATTAGTATTCAGAGAGAAACGATCACAAGTAAGGCAGACAAAATATTTCTGACATACGTCACAAAGGGATACTAAAAAAATTACTTCCTGTCAGTATATAAATATAATACAATTTGGTGGTTTCATTATCAAAAATGAAGTCAAACAACTTAAGAATTCACCTTTATTAAGGAATATAAGTACCTCTATAATTGATAAGTGGGGGATGGGAATCCATGGAGTTTAGGATCAGATTTTAGATGGGGAAAGTAAAAAATGGAGGCAGGAAAGACAAATTGCCTACAGCCAAGGTAAATGATCAGTAACTCCATTTAGTCCTCATAGTCCTTAAAATAATATTGGAATGTGACAAGTCATCATAAACACGTATTTCATTCTTGCCCTTAAAACTACATGCCAAGCTATGCCTGAAAGAATAATTATCTCTGTGCCCACAGTACCCCCTAACTTTTGACAAATTGGGGAGGTTGATAGAAACCACAAAAAAGTTCAAAAATATTGTAGAGGGATCCAAGAACATATAATGATAGCTCATTTCAAAAGGATTTATACAGTCATCTCAAAGCCAAAACCTATCTTCTGACTTCTACAGAAATATCTAATTTATGTTCCCCTTCAGAGACACAGGAAGGACTGATTCAGGACCCTGTTAGCATGAAACATCTTCCCTGACCAAAAAAAAAAAATTCCCAGAGAGAGACACTGAAATTTTCTCCTGGACACCATGTATACTGTCACTCAAAAATTCTATTCTGCACCTGGTGCCTATACCAGCTCTCTTGAACCCTCTATTCTCCTCTCTTTTCTTTTGTGATATATATAGAAAAATAATATCTTCTTTAGGTATCTTTTTTAGGTATTGTTCCTTTAATGAGTATACAATTAAATTCTTTGTCTTTTCTCATTAACTTTGGTCTGATATCTGTTTTGAACAGAAGGAATTGCTTGTTTCATTGTTCCATTGCCATTGAGTACCCTTTTCCATTCCAGCATTTTAAAGTAGTATCTGGTTTTTGTGTGTATGTGATTAGCTTCATTTCTTGGAGAAAAACAAATGATTGATCCACTCCACTAGTTGATCATTTCCATTACTGTGGGTCTTACTATAGGCAAGTAAGATCTTCAATATTTCCAGTTATTATTGAATGTGGGTATTGATTGATTCCTTTCATTTTGTTGACCTTGCACTGTACTGGCTTTAGATTCAGAAATAGAAAAAGGGGGTTATGGAATTTGCCTCCATGCCTAAGGAAAAATTGCCAGACATGTGTCAGGGGTGTCCCCAAATGGAGGCCTAGAGCAACCATTTTGTGAAGCTGTGAAGGTGAAGCCTGGATTGGCTTGCAGACCACAAGATGTTAGAGATCTCAGATACGTGGGACCTGTTAACAGGGAGTAGAATCGTCTTAAGAAAAGAAGTGTGTTGTCAACAAAGTTGAAAGGAGTTGAAGATCTGAAGACATTAACATCAGACATGGAAATACAGAATTTAGAGTTTTTAAACCAGTTTTACATTTTGCTTCTGTCCGGTATTTCCTCATTATTCCCTCTTTCCTAAATTTTGGAATGGTAATGTATATCCTCTGCCATTATATGCTGGATGTATATTATCTGTTAGCTTACAGGGAATTACAGTTAAGAGATTGCATGAATATCAGAAGAGATTTTTAACTTTGGGCTTTAAACATTGGTAAGATTGTGGACTAGGAAGTAGAATGTGGTAGTTTGAAAGAAAATGTCCTCCAAAGTGCATGACACTATTAGGAGGTGTGGCATTGTTGTAGTAGTTATGATCTTGTTGGAGTAAGAATGTCACTGTTGAGGAGGGCTTTGAGGTCTCATATATGCTCAAGATATTGCGCAGTGTCTAAAACCATTTCCTGCTGCCTGTAAGATACAGGACTCTCAGGTAATCCTCCAGTACCATGTCTGTATTCATACCTCCATGTCCTACCAGGATGATAATGGACTGAACCTCTGAACAACAAGCAATTCACCACTATTAAATATTTTCCTAATAACAGTTGTTATGGTGATGGTGTCTCTTCATGGCACAGAAACCCTATCTAAGAGAGTTATCATTGACTTAACTGCACATATATACATATAAGAAAATACATGTCATATCTGTCTTTTGGCATCTGAGTTACTGAATTCGGTATGATTTTTTTTTCTTTCATTTACCTGTGATTTTTTTGTCTTTCATGATTTCTTTTCTTTTTAAGGCTGAATTTTTCGAACAAGGAAAAGCTGAAGGAAGTTAACATGGGGGCTCTTGTCTGTTCGACCACACTGGGAGAGCTGAACTGGGAAGAACAATGTATTAGATAGATAGAGGGAGATATTATGAGGTAAGAAAGAAATCTGGTCCTAGGGAAATTCCCAGGAACCCACAAGGATGACTCCAGATTAGACTACTAGCAATAGTGATGAGGGTTCCTGAACTGGCCTACCCTGGTAATCACATAGGTGAATATCTTAACTGTCAAATAGAGCCTTCATCTAGTAACTGATGGAAACAGAAGCAAGAATCAGAATTCAAGTCCAAGTAATAGGGAGTCCAGAAAAAGGGAGGAAAGATATATTATATGAGCAAGTGGGGTCGAGATCACAATGGGGAAATCTATAGAGACAACTGATCCAACCTCACAGAAAATCACAAACTTTAGACCAATAGCTGTGGAACCTACATGGGACCAGACTAGACGCTGTGCATATGGGAGACAGTTGTGTAGCTGTGTCTGTTTAAAGGCCCCCTGGCAGCATGATCAGAATCTATCCCTGGTGCATGACTTCACTTTCTGGATCCCATTACCTATGATTGGAAACATTGCTCACCCTTGATGCAGAGGGGAGGGGTTTGGTCTTGCCTCAACTGAATGTACCAGGCATAACAGTCCCACCACGGGAGAACTCACCCTGTTGGAGAAGGAAACTAGGGAGGGAAGGGAAGTGCAGTGGTGAGTGGGAGGAGAGATGAGAGGGAGATCTGTGGTTGATATGATAAATGAATTTAAAAATTAAAAAAAAAGAAAGTGTTTATGGTCTCATAATAAATAATTTAATTAACTAAATCATTTAAATAAATGCATACATACATAAATACATAAATAATTTCTGGTGTTATATTTTGTATCAATTTTATAATCCACAGGTGATTTTTTTTTGTTTTTGTTTTTTTTTTTTTGGTTTTTTCGAGACAGGGTTTCTCTGTATAGCCTTGCACCTTTCCTGGAACTCACTTGGTAGTTCAGGCTGGCCTCGAACTCACAGAGATCCACCTGCCTCTGCCTCCCAAGTGCTAGGATTAAAGGCGTGCGCCACCACCACCCGGCTAACAGGTGATTTTTTTAATTAAGAAATTTTGTATTCATCTTACATACCAATCACAGATCCCCCTCTCTTCCCTTTTCCTGCCCTCCCCCAGCTTCACCCCACAACACACCTCTCATTCCCTCGTCCAAAAAGATAATGCCTTTCATGGGGAGTCAACAGAGCCTGGGGCATTCAGTTGAGGCAGGTCCAAGCCACTCCACCTCTCATTTAATTGTTTCTGGATGAACTACTTCTTGAAAGGGTTCTTTATGGTAGCTGGTATGTTCAAAAATTATTTTTAAATTTCTGATGACTAGATTTAGAAATCTACCAAATCACAAAAGATACTTCCTAGGCAGTATTGACAGTGGAAAACACACATTAAAGCTGATCACACCCTTTTCCTTTCAGTACTCTCTACCACCTCTAAATGCCTAAGGCAGTGTCAGGCCACCATGGGATGATGGGTGACAGGAAGTACAACAGGGACCTTGGATGCTGACCAGTCTCTGGAGAAAGGAAATATAACAAAACTACAAGGACCAAAGTACTTTTCGGTTTGCAACTTCCTCTAATGCCAAACATGGAAGCCACACTGGCTTGAGTTAAATTTCTCTGTTTGCTGGAGAGTAACCTTGAGCGTGTGGTACCCAGAGTCCCCCAAAGACGACAAAGAGACAACCTGAATGCAAAAGGAAAGAGTCTTTTTATTTACGAGTTTAAACCTGGATTTCTCCATCAGTCTGACTTGCCAACTGAGCAGGGGAGACCCTATTTAGCAATCAAGCAGGGTTTTTATAGCAGTATGGGTAGGGTATCTGGAGGAATTCCAATTCTATATAGTTACAAGCTTGCTTTAGGTTAGAGATGCTTGGTTTGAACTGATCAGAGAGTTGCAGCTGCAAGGAAATTACTATATCGTCTAGAAATCTATATCATCAGCAGATCCATTTTCTCTGATAATAAGACACCCCATTTCTTATTTGCAGGAAACTTGCTACCTCTGACTGCTATGGTATATAATCTATCATATTCTTTAGTTTATGGCAGGAAATAATTGGAATTCATTTTTTATGTGACTCTTAATTGTCTGGGACTAGGAAGAGCACATGCTCTGCTGGGTTTCCCAGGGCCTCCTTTGCCCAGTCTAATCCTTTGGTGAGTTTCCCAGGGCTTGGGGTGGAGGGACAGCCCATCCTCTGGTTGGTTTCTCAAGGCTTGGGGTGAAGGGGCAGTCCATCCTCTGGTGAGTTTCCCAAGGCCTGCTGCCCCCAGTCTGACCTTCTCTAAGATAGCTGCAAACTTGCCATCCTCTCAAGCGCTTTGCTTCTTCTATTTCAAGTTTAGGAATTCATTGTCTTAATCATAAATTTGCAGTTATACGGATTTTACAAGTACCTCCCTGTTCTCTTAAGCATGTTTTCTTTAGCTATAGATACACTAATATGTCCTAAAGAAAGTTTTGGTTTATAAGTAATGAAACGAAGCATTCAGTGTTAATTCTGGGGTTAGAGAGGTCATCATATTGGTCAGTAGGCCTTCTAGTTTTAATATAAAATTGTTGCATGGAATTTTCAACAACTTTGTGGGCTTCTTCTGTGGTGGTAATCTAATTGTACTGAAATGTGATTTTGATTGTATGTTAATAAATAAAGTTGCCTGGGGGTCAGAGCTATTAGAGCCATAGCAAGAGTGTGGCGGTGGTGGCACACGCCTTTAATCCCATAGATCTCTGTGTGTTCAGGGATACAGCCAGCATTGGAGACATATGCCTTTAAGACCTAGGGAGCTGTACATTCAGACAGTGACGAGGCAGTCACGTGTTTGGGTTTACAACCAATGAGAAGGCAGAACAAAATACTATAAATAGACGAACAGACAGGATATAGCTCTCTTTCGGGAAGCTGGAACACTGCAGGAGGAAGGGTGAGATTTTAGCTCTGAGCTCTGACCTCTCGGCTTTCTCTTTTACATTGTTTCTGTGTTTCTTATTTAATAAGACTGTTGGATACATCTACATTCTTCTTTTCCATCTATTCTTCCTTCCTTCCTTCCTTTCTTCCTTCCTCTATTTCTTCTTTCCTTCCTTCCTTCCTTTTCTTTCTTTTCCATTAATTTACATGTGATTCCTTAAATGAAATGTGGATATCTAACACATGAATTTGTAACTGGAGTTTACTCTCCAGGTCCAATCAAGCCCCGGGAGTCCAACTGCGCACTTATAAAATAAACACAGAGACGCTTATATTATTTAAACTGTTTGGACTAATGGCTCAGGCTTCTTGCTAGCTGTAGTGATATCTTAAATTAACCCATTTCTATTAGTCTATAAGTTGCGAAGTAGCTTGTGACATATTGGTACCTTACATCTTGCTTGTCATGGTGGCAACTGGCAGCATCACTCTGGGTCAGCCTTCCACTTCCCAGAATTCTCCTCTCTGCTTGTCCCTCCTATACTTCCTGCCTGGCTAATGGCCAATCAGCATTTTATTTATACAGAGCAATATTCACAGCATGAATTGATTTTAATTCTACTGTTCCATAATAGTTCTACCAATATATATCAAAATAAAAAAAAAAATAGGAGACAAAGTTTCATAGGAGATATATTCTTCAGTTCCACATAATTTATCTTCAAGTATCAAGCCACTGTGTGTATGTGTGTGTGTGTGCATGTGCGTGAGTACATGCGTGTGTGTGTGTGTGTGTGTGTGTGTGTGTGTGTGTGTGTAGTCTCAGTTATTTTGAGCAAGTGTGTGTTAGTTTTTAAAAACAAAACTATTTTTAAGCTGTCTGTAAATCTTCATTATGATAGGAAAATAAACTTCAAAATTGTCTTCTTGTTAGGGAGATGGAGACTATATCAGAGTATATTAGAGGTCCTTGGAAATTCATTATAGCCAAGAAACAGGTGAAGGACCAACAGATGGAAAACTATTAAGTACTGAGGAAGACTCTGGCTCAAGAAAGATCAGAGTAATAAGACATCATTTTGAAAATGGGAAGGGATGAGAAGCATATTCCAGTGTGCAGGCTGGTGCATACTTGCACCATAAAAATGTCTCTTGTTAAGATAGAATTTTATGTGAACATGCACAGATATCCTAAAATAAGTTTCTACAATCCTGAATGAAATTTAATTGTAAAAGAAGGAATGTCATTTTAGGAGGCTTAAGTGTGTTTTGTTGTTCTTGCCATTTTTGTTGTGATTGTTTTCCCTTATGCTTCTGGATACTGGTCTCTAGAGCTCTGTATATGCTTGACAAGTGCTCTACAGGTGTTAGACAATGTCATTTCAATAATTCAAGGAATTTTTAACAAAATATTCCCCTATCACATATATCATCCTATTCCAATAAACAGCAGTCATATTTTTCTTTTTTTTTCATTTTTTACATTTATTTTTTAAATTTAATTTTACGTATCAGCCACGGATTCCCTTGATCTCCCCCTCCCCCCACTGCCCCCGCCTTCCGCTTAGCCATCCCCCAATCCCATCTCCTCCAGGGTAAAGACTCCCCCGAGGATTGAGTTCAACCTGGTAGATTCAGTCCAGGCAAGTCCAGTCCACTCCTCCCAGGCTGAGCCAAATGTCCCTGTATAAGCCCCAGGTTCCAAACTGCCAGTTCATGCACTGAGGACAGGACCTGTTCCCACTGTCTGGATGCCTCCCAAGCAGATCAAGCTAATCAACTGTCTTATTTATCCGGAGGGACTGATCTAGTTGGGGGCTTCTCAGCTATTGGTTCATAGTTCTTCTGTTTCCTTTCGTTTTTATATTTGTCCCTGTGCATTTTCCAACATTGGTCTCAACATTTCTCTCTCATATAAACCCTCTTCTTTCTCACTAATTGGACTCCTGGAGATCCACCTGGGCCTGACCGTGGATCTTTGAATCTGGTTCCCTCAGTCATTGGATGGGGTTTCTAGCACGACAATTAGGATGTTTGGCCAGGTGGCCTTCGAATACTTCAGAGATCTATTCAAAGGGCCTGATCCAGTTGGGGACCCCTCAGCCTTTGGTTCATAGTTCATGTGCTTCCATTCGTTTGGCTATTTGTCGCTGTGCTTTATCCAACCTTGGTTTCAACATTTCTCCCTCATGTAAACCCTTCTCTTTCTCGCTAATTGGATTCCCAGAGCTCCACCCAGGGCCTAGCGTGGATCTCTGGATCCAGATCCCTCAGTCATTGGATGGGGTTTCTAGGGCGACAATTAGGGTGTTTGGCCATCCCATCACCAGAGTAGGTCAGTTATGGCTGTCTCTCGACCATTGCCAGCCGTCTAATGTGGGGGTATTTTTGTGGATTTCTGTGGGCCTCTCAAGCACTTTGTTTCTTCCTTTTCTCATGTGGTCTTCATTTACCATGGTCTCCTATTCCTTGTTTTCCCAATCTGTTCTTGATACAGCTGGGAACTCCTGCTTCCACAGGCTCTCTTTCCCTCGACCCTAGCCCTTCATTACTCCCACTCATGTCCAGGTGTTCGTGTAGATTTCAGCAGTCATATTTTTCATAACTTCAGTTGACAAGTTAGATTAATATTTATTTGAAACAACATGTTCAATTGTTTCATATCAGTCTTTACACAACTAGCACAACTTTCTGATGCTCTCATGCTGAGATAAATTTTGAAATAGAGTAATATGAATATCTTCCTTTACACAAGATGTTTTTGTGTTTTGTAGATTCACATATTCCCATATAAATTTCTTTGTTAATTTGTCAATCATTCCTAACATTGTTGCCAAATATCATCAGGGATTTCCTTTCTTCCTGTCATAACATGAAGCTTTATGCAGTGACTACATCTACAGTCCTCTATGACATGAGATGGCCTTTCACACTGAGGATAGACACTATGTCATGAATCTTCTGTGACATGTGATTTAGTGTCATGGGAATATAATCCTCATCACATTAAAAGTAACAATGAGACAATGGAATAAGCTTGGGCTTGAGACTTGGAGTGAGCAAAACAACTGATTCTTACTCCAATCTTCACTTCTCAAACCAGAATCTGTAACTGCTTGTTTAGAAAGTGTAATTTCATAACATTCTTACCCTTCCAGGCTAACACTTCAGTTGTTGAGAAAATACTAGCTTATGTTAAAACTTTTACTCTGCATAAAATAAAGCTACAGTGATTGAAAATGAACTAAGTTATTCTTGTAGAACTACAGGCTTCTCCCCCAATTCAGAATTCCATGGACACTTAAAATCAAGATTTCAGTGACTCCTGTGCTCACAGTTCCACCTACCATCCAACAAAATGAAGGAGCTTAGGGAAAGGTCAATTAAAAGTTATGTAAAGAAATATGGTCCCTAAGGAAAAAAATAATGTGTTCAGTAGAGAAGAAGATTTCAATGTTTATTTCAGTATGAAATGTAATAGGTAATTGCTAGAGTAGAGGGATCCTCTTCAGGCTTCCTTATAAAGAAAGAAGTAATACTTGACAATGTCATCTTTTCCTGCCATTCCTACACATACCGTGAATGGGAAAAATCCAAATGAATAAGTTTGATCAAGGATATGCTATGTTTCTAAAAATATCATTTATCTCTTCAGTTGCTCTATGCTTCACAAGACTAAGAGAAATCTCTTAAGTTAAAGCTTTCATGGATTTTAAAGTGTGATGGATGTCACAGAGTGACCTGATTATTTAGTGAAGTCTCCTGACCCCTGATACCCTGTTGAAATCTGCACTGGATAACTGCAGAGTCAGGAACCACCATTTTCAATGTTTACCCTGTCCAGCTAGAAAACTGAAAGTTCTGGGAAGTGGTGGGGAGGAGTTGAAGCTGGACAGAAGGTTCAATCTTTGGTTTTCCACTGTGAGGGCATGATGAGAAGAGTAGTGGTGACCCTCTCCATCTGATTTCCTTTGGCTCATCTTCAGTCTATTTAAACAAGCTTCTGGAAAATTCCCACAGGTCTCAAACATAATACCAAGTCTTTCAACATGCAACCCAATGTGAAAATGTTCACATCTTTTTCTTCCTGACAGTTTCAATCTTTTGTTGCTTAATATTTTCTGAATTTCATATTGGTAACATATTTTCCCCTCAAAAATATGTAGTATTTGGTGGATAAAACACTACTAATTTCTGTAGAATTATAACATAATAAGGTAATTTTCTATCCTACGTCAATATTGAAGATTTTCAACTATGTATATTGTAGTCATCAAAAACCTTAAACATTTTGGATAATACTGTTTTTTTAGATGCTGTATTGTGGTTTTTTTCTTAAGAAATTTTTTATTTCTTTTACATACCAACCAAGGTCCCCCTCTCTTCCCTTCTTCAGCCTCCTATCCTTCCCCTGCCCCAACCCACCCATTATTGTGCTTTGTTATTCTTCTTGTTTATCAACTGTATCTTTTTATTTGTAACTTTTCAACAAACTACTTCAATATGAGATTTTTTTCATTCAATGTCAAACATACCCATGGTCTCAAATACTCGTTATAAAGCAACATTTAAAAATTATCCTAGTTTCAAAGAACTTTCTCCCTTTTAGAAACAATTACTGAAGGAACATAGCTGCATATCCTGACTTAATGCAGTCTATCCCTTTGATTTTTTTCTGAATCTTGGCCCCTAATTAGTTCTTTCATTTTCCAATTCAATTGCAAATAAATGGTTTGAATTTTTTTTGTCTTAGAAATGTATGAAGTAATCATTATCATTTGAAGTTCAACATGTTTTTAGTTACAAAGTGTCACCTGTTAAGTAGTTAAATCATGTGGGACATCAGTGTTTGTGAGCTAGATCAGGAAAACAATGAGAGATAACAGCTAAGTGGATCAGTCACAGAAAGGCTGAATGATTCATTTACCGATATAGGCATTGAAGACAGAAGTTAACACTCAATCTTGCTGAAACTTACACATAGAAAACAAATTGTAGAATATGTAACCGTAAAGTAACTACTACTCTAATATTTTTAAGAGCTTTTATTTTACCTGAAAAAAGAGATAGGGAGAAAGACAGTAATAGAAACTCTCTGTGTCTATGATTGTTAACATTGAACAGCCAGTGCATTTCTCACATAAAATTTCTACAGCTTTCTTCTCATAAGCATGTTTGTATTATGGTGTACCATGGTGTTTTGTTCTATTAGTGATATACTTTCTTACTTTATTAAAATTCTGAGTTTATTTAGTTGGATATGTGTGCTGAATAGCATTCTAAATATATATGTAAATAAGGAAAGGTAAAGGGTAGTGCTCCACTACTAAAAACAAAGCAGGGATTTTAGAGACCACATTCTTGGTAATGAATATAAACAGATTTACCAAACACATATAGTGAAGACTACACTCATAAAAGAAAATAAATTAATCTGAATAAGATCTTAGATAAGAAAATGGGTGAGGTAGAAATACTTTGTCTTCCTTCATTTCTCCAACAGTGTATAATTGGTTGTCCTATTGTTAATACAAAATGCCCACAGCAATTAAATCTAAATGGAGAGTAAAGATAGAAGATTTTCCCAGCTTCTGGAGTCAGTTTACTCAAGGAATAATTTCTTTTTATTCTATTTACCTGATTTTAAATTTCTTCTTGGTGAAACAGAAAATGAGTGTTTGGATTTTGTTTAAATCTTCTGGTTTCTTAGTTAGGGTTTCTATTGCTATAAGAAGACACCATGACCATAGTAACTCTTATGAGAAAAGCATTTAATTGCAGTGGCTTACTGAAAATTATCTGCACAAACTCCAAACTGCTTCTCCATGTCTGATCTGAAAACCCTGTTCAGATCTGCAATTCCATTCAGCTTTGTTGACTACAACACATTTCATTCTCTTGGGCTGGTTCCATTCCCAGTTATCAGTGTTCCTTACTGGGTACTATATGACTCTGGTATCTCTAACATCCTGGGTTTTCCAAGGCAATACAGGCTTCAAATTCACCGCTTCACCTAATGCTCTTTCTTGGCCTTCATTGAAGGGACACCCCCTGACACATGCCTGGCCTCAGTATTTTTCTTATGTGAGCAGGCAAACTCCATAACCACTTTCATCTATGCTTAACTCTAAAGCCAGAAACACATGCCCAAAGCTCCCAAGTTATGCTGCTTGTTGAGGATGGAACATGGCCCCTCATTCAATTACATCTTCACTAGCTGTCTGTTTTCCATAGTTTTCTTTACTGCCTAAGCTTGGCTCTCCTGAAACTTGCTCTGCAGACCAGGCAGGCCTCAAACTCAGCAATCCACCAGCCTATGCCTTCCAGGTGCTAGGATAAAAGGTGAGAACTTATTGACTTGGCTCTAAGCTTTTCTTTAGTTCCTTTTCACAACTAGGAAAGTTAGCTGGGCAGGACCTTGCCTGGAGGACATCACTACCTGTATTCCATTTCTTTTTATTCTTTTTTCCTATATTAAGACATTTTATATTCATTTTACATGACTTCCATAAATCTCCCTCTCTTCCCTCCTCCCGCTCTGTCACCTCTTCCCCCAAACCACACCCATTCCCTCCTCCAAAAAGGTAAGGTCTCCCATGGGGAGTCAGCAAAGCCTGGTACATTCAGTTGAGGTAGGTTCAAATCCCTCTCCCTGCATCAAGGCTGTGCAAGGTGTCCCACCAGAGGTAATGAGCTCCAAATAGCCAGGTCATGCATTAGAGATAGATACTGATCTTACTGCCAGAGGTCCCTTAAGCACACCACCACAGTGACACACACTAATAAGGCTATAGCACCTGCAACAAAGCTACACCTCCTAACAGTGCAACACCCTAGGAGATTATTCAGGACAATTACATTCAAACAACCACATCTAGGAAATGTGACCATTGATAATTGTACCTCTCAGCCCTCAAACTCTTCTTTATATACCAAACAGAGGTTATTACAGATTTCCATGGTTGTTCAAAATGAAAAGGTGTGCCCAACCCTAATCAGTGCATTGAGAATATGATGGCTATACACAAAGCTCAAGGCTCTGCTACAAGATTTCATGATTTCTAAACATAACAGGGAATGTGAACCCATTAAATCTCAACAATACAATTTCCTAAATAAGCTCTCTACTCTGACTCTACCATTAGACATGTCAAGATGGATGGGGTAATTTCACCAGGCCTATTTCATAAGTAGCTATGGGAAATCAATGTCTGCTAAGACAGAGTAAATGAGTTTGCACCAGGGTTGAGGCCCTGGTCATTAGCCATAAACACAAGAATATATTATTCTCTATATATTATATTACATTACATTATATTATATACACACATTACATTATACTTTAAAAAATTGAATTTAAAATTTTAAATGCCAATTATAAAATAACAACATGTTAAACATTCACAACTTCATGAATTTATATATATTTCATGAAATTAAAAGGGAAACTTCTTGGAAATTAGGGTTTCAAGAGTAAAAGTTATAAAGAACAAAGTGAGTGATGGTGAAGTAAGTGACTAAAACGCATTATGTACATTCATGAAACTGTAAAAGAATAAAAAATAAAGATTAATAAAATGGCTCAGCAGATAAATTTAATGGTGTTCAACCTTGACAATTTGAGTGTGATCCCTGGAACACATATAAAAGTGGATGTAGAAAACTAACTCTACAAAATTCTCCTCTGAACTTTATATATGTTCAAAGTATGAACACACACATACACATTCACACAGTATAAAATTAACTATGTTTTTCTTTTTATTTATTTTACAATACAATTCATTTTTACATATCAGCCACCAATTCCCTTGTTCTCCCCCCTCCCGCGCCCTCCCTTTCCCCCCAGCACACCACCCATTCTCACCTCCTTCAGAGCAAATCCTCCCCTGAGGACTGAGATCAACCTGGAAGACTCAGTATAGGCAGGTCCAGTCCACTCTTCCGAGGCCCAGCCAAGCGACCCTGCAAAAACCCCAGGTTTCAAACACCCAACTCATACAATGAGCACAGGACCTGATACCACTGCCTGGATGCCACCCAAACAGATGAACCCAATCAACTGTCTCAACCATCCAGAGGGCCTGATCTGGTTGGGGGCCCCTCAGCCATTTGTTTATAGTTCATGTGTTTCCATTCATTTGGCTATTTGTGCCTGTGCTTTATCCAACCTTGATTTCAACAATTCTCACACAAATAAACCCTCCTCTTTCTCTCTAATTAGACTCCCGGGGCTCCACTCAGGGCCTATCTGTGGATCTCTGCATCCAGATCCCGCAGTCGTTGGATGAGGTTTCTAGCACAACAATTAGGTTGTTTGGCCATCCCATCACCAGAGTAGATCAGTTCGGGTTGTCTCTAGACCATTGTCAGCAGTCTATTGTGGGGGTATCTTTGTGGATTTCTGTGGGCCTCTCTAGCGCTTTGCTTCTTCCTATGCTCATGTGGTCTTCATTTACCATGGTCTCCTATTCCTTGTTCTCCTTCTCTGATCTTGATCCAGCTGGGTTCTCCCACACCCACAAGCTCTCTTTTCCTCAACCCTAGCCCTTCATTACTCCCACTCATGTCCAGGATGTTCATGTAGATCTCAGCTATTTCTCCATCATTGGGCGATCCCCGTGTCTTTTTTTTTTACATGAATATACTTTTTATTTATTTATTTATTTATTTATTTACTTATTTATTTATTTATTTTTGGATTAAGCTAGATTTTTTTTTATTTTACAATACTATTCAGTTCTACATAATAGCCACAGATTCCCTTGTTCTCTCCCTTTCTGCTCCCCTCCCCTTCCCCCAAGCCCACCCCTCATTCCCACCTCCTCCAGATCAAGGTCTCCCCCGAGGACTGGGATCGACCTGATACACTCAGTCCAGGCAGGTCCAGTCCCCTCCTCCCAGATTGAGCCAAGCATCCCTGCATAAGTCCCAGGTTTCAAACAGCTAACTCATGCAATGAGCCCAGGACCTGATACCAATGCCTAGATGCCTCCCAAACAGATCAAGCCAATCGACTGTCTCACCTATTCAGAGGGCCTGATCCAGTTGGGGGCCCCTCAGCCTTTGGTTCATAGTTCATGTGTTTCCATTCATTTGGCTATGTGTCCCTGTGCTTTATCCAACCTTGGTTTCAAAAATTCTCGCTCATATAAACCCTCCTCTTTCTCACTAATTAGACTCTCAGCGCTCCACCCGGGGCCTAGCCGTGGATGTCTGCATCCAGATTTTTCAGTCCTTGGATGGGGTTTATGGCACAACTATTAGGGTGTTTGGCCATCCCATGGCCAGAGTAGGTCAGTTCGGGCTGTCTCTCGGCCATTGCCAGCAGTCTTTTGTGGGGGTATCTTTGTGGGTTTCTGTGGGCCTCTTTAGCTCTTTGTTTCTTCCTTTTCTCATGTGGTCTTCATTTACCATGGTCTCCTATTCCTTGTTCTCCCTCTCTTTTCTTGATCCAGCTAGGATCTGCCGCTCTCTTTCCCATGACCCTCACCCTTCATTGCTCCCACTCATGTCCAGGCTGTTCATTAGATCTCATCCATTTCTCCGTGTCTTTCTTGGGGTCCCGTTTTCCAGGTAGCCTCACTGGTGATGTGAGTAGTCCAGTCATCCTTGTTCCACATCTAGCATCCTCCTATGAGTGAGTACATACCATATTTGTCTTTCTGAGTCTTGTTACCTCACTCAGGATGATTTTTTCTAGATCCATCCATTTGCCTGCAAACCTCATGATGTTATTGTTTTTCTCTGCTGAGTAGTATTCCGTTGTGTATATGTGCCACAATTTATTTATCCATTCTTCAGTTGAAGGACATCTAGGTTGTTTCCAGGTTTTGGTTATTACAAACAATGCTGATATGAACATAGCTGAGCAAGTGCTCTTGTGGTATGATTGAGAGCATTTCTTAGGTATATGCCCAGGAGTGGTATAGCTGGATCTTGGGAGAGATTGATTCCCAATTTTCTAAGAAAGCACCATATTGATTTCCAAAGTGGTTGTACAAGCTTGCATTCCAAACAGCATTGTAGGAGAGTTCTTCTAGTTCCACATCCTCTCCAGCATAAAGTGTCTTCAGTGTTTTTGATCTTAGCCATTCTGACAGGTGTAAGATAGTATCTCAGAGTTGTTTTGATTAGCATTTCCCTGATGATTAGGGATCTTGAGCAATTCCTTAAATGTCTTTCAGCCATTTGAGTTTCCTCTGTTGAGAATTCTCTGTTTAGTTCTAAAGCCCATTTCTCAATTGGACTGTTGGTGATTTTGATGTCTAATTTCTTAAGTTCCTTATATATTCTGGATATCATCCTCTGTCACATGTGGGGTTGGTGAAGATCTTTTCCCATTCTGTAGGCTGTCGCTTTGCCTTGTTGACAGTATCCTTTGCTCTACAAAAGCGTCTCAGTTTCAAGAGGTCCCATTGATTGATTGTTTCTCTCAGTGTCTGTGCTACTGGTGTTATATCTAGGAAGTGATCTCCTATGCCAATGTGTTCAAGACTCCTTCCTACTTTCTCTTCTAGCAGGTTCAGGGTAGCTGGATTTATGTTGAGGTCCTTGATCCACTTGGACTTAAGTTTTGTGCACGGTGACAGATATGGATCTATTTGCAGCCTTCTACACGTTGATATCCAGTTATGCCAGCACCATTTGTTGCAGTTGCTTTCTTTTTTCCATTGTACCCTTTGGCTTCTTTGTCAAAAATTATATGTCCATAGGTGTGTGGGTTAATGTCAGGGTCTTCAATTCGATTCCATTGGTCCACAGGTTGGTATTTATGCTAATACCAAGCTGTTTTTATTAGTGTAGCTCTATAGTATAGCTTGAAGTCAGGGATTGTGATGCCTCCAGAAGTTGTTTTATTGTACAGGATTCTTTTGGCTACCCTGAGTTTTTTGTTTTTCCATATGAAGTTGAGTAATATTCTTTCCAGGTCTGTGAGGAATTGTGTTGGTATTTTGATGGGGATTGCATTGAATCTGTAGATTGCTTTTGGTAAAATTGCAATTTTTACTATGTTAGTCCTGCCTATCCATGAGTATGGGAGATCTTTCCATTTTCTGACATCTTCTTCAATTTCTTTTTTCAGGGACTTAAAGTTCTTGTCATATAGGTCCTTCACTTGCTTGGTTAGTGTTACCCCAAGGTATTTTATGTCATTTCTGGCTCTTATAAAGGGTGATGTATGTCTGATTTCCTTCTCAGCTTCTTTGTCAATTGTATGTTGGAGAGCTACTGATTTTTTTGAGTTGATATTGTATCCTGCTATGATGCTGAAGGTGTTTATAAGCTTCACATTCACACAGTATAAAAATTAACTCGTAACAGTATGAAATTCACTTGTGGATGGCAAATACACAGGAGCTCTATCATTGAAGAGAGCAGACTCTCTATTACGAATAAACCTGCTATGAACATAGCTGAGCAAGTGCCATTGTGGTATGATTGAGCATAATTTAGGTATATGCCCAAGATTGAGATAGATAGCTAGGTCTTATGATAAACTGGTTTTAAGTTTTTTGAGAAACTTCCACACTAACCTCCAAAGTGGCTGTACAAATTTTTCACTCCCACCAGCAGTGGAGGAGTGTTTCCTTACCCCATATCCTCTCCACTGTGAGATGTTACTTGTGCTTTGATCTTAGCCATTCTGACAGTATAAGATGGAATGTCAGAGTCATTTTGATTTGCATTTCCTTAATGGCTAAGGATGTTGAACATCTTCTTAAGTGTTTCTCAGCTATTTGAGATTCTTCTGTTGAGAATTATCTTTAGATCTGTACCCCATTTTTAGTTTGTGTGTTGATCTAGTTTGCTGAATTCTTTATACACTTTAGAAATTAGAGCTCTGTCAGATGTACAGTTGGTGAAGAACTTTCCCCTTTCTGTAGACTGCTGTTTTATTTTATTAGTGGTGATCTTTGCCCTACAGAAACTTTTCAATTTCATGAAGTCCAATTTATTAATTGTCCATCTTAGTGCTTGTGCTATTGATGTTCTGTTCAGCAAGTTGTCTCCTATGCGAATGTGTTCCTAAAAGGAAATGGAGAAGGAGGAGTGGATAGGTGTGTAGAAACAGTGGGGAATGGGAGAAGCAATAGCAGGGGAGGAGTGATGGAAAACTGCCGCCTGGATGTAAAATAAATAAATTTATTTAAGTACTATATTGAATAAATATGGGGAGAATGGACAGCCTTGTCTTGTTCCTGATTTTAGTGGAATCACTTTGAGTTTCTCCCTGTTTAATTAGACACTGGCAGTGGTACCTATGGACTGGGCAGTGGTCACTCATGCCTTTAATCCTAGCACTCAGGAGGCAGAGGCAGGTGGATCTCTGGGAGTTCAAGGCCAGCTTGGGCTGCAGAGTGAATTCCAGGAAAAGATGCAAAGCCACACAGTGAAACCCTGTCTCGAAAACAAAACAAACACTAACAAAAAATCCTTCCACTGTGTCTTTGGTAATGAGCCCTGACTTGAGTGAATAAGTATGCTAAAGATATCTCATTTAGAATGTAACATTCAATAATTTCTTAATCTCTGCACATTGACCCACGTGGGCATCTTTGTTAAGCACTTTGTGTGTCAAAAGAACCTTCTCTGATGAGGATTGACAGACACACTAATCTATGTGTGTAACAATGAGACATTGGAGCTTATATAACACTCTGCCCACTTAATAGGGTAATAACAGTACACTGTCCTTTAGAGTCTATTATCTCTCTAGCAACATATATCTTCAACAAATGATACTAGTAAAAATGATTACTCACATGCCACGTGCTGAAAAAGAATATTAGATATTCATCTATCAGGTTGTATAAAATTAATTCCCGAAGGATCATAGATTTAAAAGTGGAACCTGAAACACTGAAATATCTAGCAGAAAACATATTTATTGACATGTATTATATAGTTTTGGAAATAATTTTCTAGATAGGATTCCATTTACCAAGTATCAAGTACAAAAATTGACATGTGGGATTTCATAAAACTAAAAAGCTTCCGTACAGTTAAAGGAACAATTATCCAGGTAAAGAACAGGGTCACAGAAGAGGAAAGGATCATAGTCATATATATATATATAAAAATTAATATATATATATATCAAACATTTAATATCCACAGTATATAAAGCATACAGAAATATAAGGAATCAAAGCAAAAAGAACAATTTTTTTAAATGGGGCTGAGGCCTAAACAAAGAAGAGAGTTCTGAAGAGAAGAAAACAAAGGGTAAGAATTATCTGGAATATGTTCATTGTCAGTTGTAAGTAGAGAAATGCAAATTAAAACATCTCTGAGACTTCTTACCCCAGACATTATGGCAAAAATCACCAAAATTGGGACAAAAAACACTGTAAGGGCCTGGAGAAAAGTAAACTCACATTGGTATACAGTGGAACTGGTGGGTCCTGTTACCACTACAGAAATCACTGTGGAGAATGGAAAAATCTAGTAATAAATCTACCTTATGACCTGTGATCCAACTATAACATTTCTTTGTATATGCCCAAATCATTCACCATACTACTTCACAGACAAATGCTCACACATTTTATTACTGATCTATTCACTATACCCAGGACTGGAAATAAACTGAACATATTTCAACTGATAAATGCAAGATGAAAATATGGACTGCATACATTATAAAATAATATTCAGATATAACTGCAGAAACCATGGAAGTAAAATGGAGACATTGCTGTGGATGGGGTGTGGAGAAAGAAGAACAGTAAGGTCTGAGTGATATGAATGGGAAAATTAGAGAGGGGATCCATAATTTGCATGTGGAAGGGAGACAAATATAGAAAAAGAAGCTAAGAGAGTAAAAAATAAGGACATGTGTCTACAAAAGTATGAGGAAACATACTATTAACTAGATTCCCAATTACAAATAACTATACTATCTGTATTTATGTGTAGTGATATGCATATATAGTTTAAATGAAATTTTGTTATTTGCCCTGGCAATGTTCCATCCAATAGCCAAATATCACCTAGTAAAAATTCCAACAGTCAAGAGGAGACCTATTTTGAATTGGTGTTCAAGGTTGCCCAGCTGACTCACAAAACAAAACTGCCCAGGGCTAGCACAGTCATGAATCTGAGGAGAACCCGCAAATACCCCTCTAATAGGCCTGCATAATCCCTTACTAGATTGTATACATTTGTCTTTCTATCTGCTGACAAGTGTAGTCCTTACCCTCTTCCAGGAAAATTTCTTTGTAAAAGACAGAGACAGTTGCAGAAAACACAGCCAGGCAATGACTGGTTGCAGGCCCTGTGTCAATGACTATATCTACAGAATTGCAGGCCCTGTTGCATTGGCTAGAGCTACATAACAACTCTAATACATAAGACTCAGGGATACTGGGAGAGAAAAGGCTGGAATCAAACTAGTTCAAAAATGACGTTCTACCAATGATACAAAATCCAAATATACACTAGACGATACAGAGATGAATCTGGATGTCTCAGGTTGTCTTTAGTATATGTAGGAATCTCACAGTTGTAGGCTCTAATGCCAGTAAAGGAATGAACTTGCCAGTAAGAACAAGCAGGCAAAGAACAAGAGTTTCATTATTCCATGTCCTGTTAGATAAGCTGCAACCAGAAATTGTTACCCATTCTTAAGGTGGATCACCCATCTCAAAAGATTTAGATTTAAGTTGGGTCTGCTCACTTCAAATGACTCAATCAAGAAACAAAGCCTTCACAAGTGTGTCCCACCATTTCATTATAGTTAATTACAGACATAGTCAAGTTTACATTGCAAAATAGGCAAATGCTTATTATATTATTTGCTAAATAGTAGTTGTACCACTAAACTGCTTATACAAAGCCAATATTACTTTAATTCTAAAACCACATAATCTTAAAACAAAAGGAGAAATTTGCAGGCTAACTTTTATGACATCTATAGAAGCAGAAAATCCTCCATTAAAATTTCAAAGCAAATAAAGGTATTCAACAAACAAATTATTTTGGAAATGGAATGGCCGCACTGGTGGTTAGCATTGAAAGCTGTTTCAGCAGACCTGGGTTCAGGTTCCAGCACTCACAACAAAATTAACAAAAACTTGTAAATCGAGTTCTACAACCACATTGGATCAAAAACCTCAATGTCTTACCTGAAATGCTAAAGCTGTTAGTGGGAAATATGTTCAGTACTCAAAAGGACATAGCTGTTGGTATAAACTTTTTGAATAGGACTCCATTAGATTAGGAGTAAAAACCAGCAATGAACAAATGGCACCACATAGAGTGTTCAGTACAGCAAAGACTCAAAGGACTGATTGAAGAGGAAGCACAAAGAGGAGAAACCTTTGTCAACAAGACATTGAATCTGATAATCTGATAGAAAATTACATACAGGAAAACATTGTGTTGCAAGAAATGATTTCTGACTACCCTCTTACTAATTATCCTGTATAATGCAATTTTCATAGCCCTGTCTCTCCTGGACCTCACTGTATAGAGCAGATTGGCCTGGAATTCATGGAGTAAATTCTGCCCTCTTGACAGCTAGGATTAAGACCTATCTTTGAGGACAGCAAGATGGTCCAGTGTGTAAAGTGCTTCTTGTAGAAGCTTGACCACCTCAGTTTGCTTCTAGGACTCCTGTAGCTTTTGAAAGAAAAACTAATTCCACAAGGTTTCCTCTGTCATCCATATTCACATTGTAACATGTGCGTACCCACACTTGGACTGACCTACACCACACACACAAAATAACACAAATAATTTTTCTTTGAAACGGCAAATATATATTTTTACCAAACTGTTGAGAAGTACATACTTTGCAGGATAGACTCAGGTTATCATGACAAAAGCTAAAGTCATCATGAGGAGGAAATCTCTATTTTAGAGAAATGCCACCATGCTCAGGCTGTAAACAATAGCCTAACTATGACAAGTTTGTACCTGAATAGGGTGCTAATGCTGTGACAGACCAGACCTTGTTGTTTTAGGGAGGTTGTAGAAGGAATTTGGAACTTTGGCTATAAAAGACATTGGTATTAAGAGCTCAGTGAACTGTTCTGTTAGAATTTAGGGAGATAAGAATATTGAGAATACCGAATTCAATGAAGTCCTGGCTTGTGAAGTGTCAGAGGGAATCAAAGGCCATTAAGATTTAGTAGTTCTAAGCCATGCGGCAGTTGCACACACCTTTAATCCTAGCACTTAGGAGAAAGAACCAGGCAGATCTCTGTGAGTTCGAGGCCTGCCTGATCTACAAAGCAAGATTCAGGATAGGCATCAAAACTACACAGAGAAACCCTGTCTCAAACAACAACAACAACAACAAAACAAAACCACCTGTAATTAAAAAGCTATCCAAACTACAAAAGTGAACCCTTTGCTTTGCTGGATAATGGATGCTGGCCACCTGGGCTAAACAAACAAGCAGTAGGTTTTTTTTTTTTTTTGTTTTGTTTTTTTTTTCTGAATTCACTTGGTAGCCAGCTGCTCAACTCACAGTGATCCCCTGCTCGAGTGCTGGAATAAAGCAAAAAAACAGTTTTATTGAATGAGTAATCTGCAGCACCATGGAGGTGACAACTTCTGAGAAGTGTTTCCTCATGGTCAGCAGACACAACTGTGCTCTAGAAATAGACAAGTTTGAACCTCCTGTTGGCTATTGATTTTACTAATTTAAGTCACCCAAGTGTCACTGGTATTGAAGGCCTGTAGGAGCCATGGAGAGCAGCTGAGGCTTGGCACTGTATTGAAGTGGTAGAGGCCTTGAAGAAAGCCCAGTTTTATAGCAATGAACATGTGTTACCAGGCCAGCAATCATTGTAGCTTGAAGAGTTTATGGCTGTGTTAGAGTGACCATTGCTTTTCTCCTCTGGTTGCACACCTGGCATTTCTTAGGACTGTGATGGTTAGCCAGTAAGGAGAAATGTTCTGTTAGATATCAGATTGTTTCTACATAATCTCTGACTCAAGTATGTGGTATGTTAAGCACTATGGTCTGAAATCAATATGAAAGGAGATTCTTAAACAATCAAAAAGCCATCTGTGGTTCTTTGGAATTTCACCAAAAAGGTTCACCATTCCTTGAATAGGCTCTATTTGCTGTGCTATGGTATCTAAATGGGGTTTGGGGACTCATTAATTCGAAACCACATTTAAACTATTGTCTGTATTTAATTCAATATTTTTGTTTTTAATTTTTTTTTTAGTTTTTAGTACACCCCTATTGCAATTTCCCCTCCATCCACATTTCCCAGGCTCCCCTCAGTTTGCCCATATCTACTCCTCCTTTGTTTCACTTCAGAAAAGAGCAGGCCTCACAGGTACATCAAGAGAATGCTGAACTACAAGATACAGTAAGACTAGGCACAAACCATCAACCATCATATCAACATTCTCTGAGGACACTCAGATAGGACCAACATAGTAAAAATGGTCATCGTACCAAAAGCAATCTAAAGATTCACTGCATTTCCAATCAACATTTCAACACAATTCTCATAGACATTAAAAGGATAATACTTAACTTCAATGAAAAAAAATGGAGGTTACCTGAAACAAAGCTAAACAATAAAAGAACTGCTGTCAGTATCACTATACATGATTTCAGGCTGTGCTACAGAATCATAATAATAAAAACTGTATAGTATTGGCAAAAAAACAGACATGTTGATCAATTTAAACTCTTGATATTGTGTGTGTGTGTATCTATCTACCTATCCATATATATATATATATGAAAGCTCTGCAAGATAGTTTTAAGATTTTTCAAAAGGTCTTTATGACTATTTATCCCCCATATATTTCCTTCTGTAACATATTCCCTCATCCTCCACCACATGTAATAATTTCTTATCCATGATTCTTCTTTCACTATTTTGATCCCTATGTTCTTTCTCCCCTCCCTTGGAAGTTATCCATGGTCCATTATTTACGATCTACCTTTTATAGTACAGACTTTGAAGGGCTCATCTTTATTAACTGTTTTCTTGATTTCATTGGATGTAGCTTTACCATGCTTTCTTCAGGAAACTTGGTTCTCAAATACAATAAAATTAAAGTATCTTTATTATTTCCTTGGTTATAGCTGACATTTATAGGGCAAAACCTTTATGCATCATTGATCTTTCAAAAAGCTCATGATATTTCATGTTAGCTCTCTCTACTTCCTCTCTGCAGTTAGAGATATACCTTGCTGGTCTAGCCCCCTGCCATACCCACTCATGAAATGGAAAAAGCAGAAATTATATTTTGATTCTATTATTTCAATTTTATTTATTATTTATTTACTTTTGTTTTTGTTGAGACAGGTCTCAATATGTAATCCTAGATGGCCTGCAGTGTACTATTTAAACATGGCTCGAGTTAAACTATCTGCCTCCACCTCTAAAGTGTTGGAATTAAATGAATGTGCCACCATGCCTAGAATTTGATAAGAAAAATTTAATTGTAAAGTAATTCATGATAAAAGCGAAAAGCACATTTAAAATGCACACATGTAGTTCTATCATTAAAGAGATAGAAGCCAAAATATTACTACAAGTTGGAGATACCCTACGGTATAGAATAAGACACTTCATGTCTGTCTGAAGTAGTCAACATTACTGATGAAAAATATAAATTTCCTTACAAAGTCCCATTTTTATTTTTACAAATCTTTCTCTTCCATGATTTCATAGTGCACAGTGCAGATTTTCCAATTTCAAAATTTGGAAAATTTTGCATTTCCTTATAAATTACTTTTTCCCATGTAGTCTTTGATCTTGTATTATTAGATCAATATCATGTTATATTTATTTTTTAAAAAATTGAATGTATGCATATTTAACATTCAGGAGTTTATCTAGATTTTTGTTTGTTTGTTTGCATTTTCAGTAGGGATCTAAATTACAGCCTTTCCTAAGCAGATCTAAAGTGGGATATAAATTAAAATTATGTTGTCTATATTTCCCACAAAAACATCTTGAATTTGATCCTGATCAATTTATACAGATGTTTATGAAGACCCTCCTTGTCCATACTAGCAAAAGAAAAGCTTAAAGCTCATGGTTGCCTGCCTTACGTCATTAGGTTCAGAAAAGATTATTGAGACCCTGCAGCCTGGCAAACATGCACGCATGCGTGATTGCAGGGAGCTGCTGGCTCACTAGCACAGACTGGGGGTTGGGAATGTGATGAGTTAAGTCAGTGCAGCAGCAGGTCCTGCTCAGAGGAGAAGGAGCCAAAGATGCCTGTCACATCCACCTGAGGAATGGTCAGCAAGACAATGAAGCAACCAAGGTCAGCTCCCTCTGGGCCCTGTTGTGTGTTTCATAGACAGACATCATCTTTGCCCATTAATTATTGCAAATCTGTATGGATTAGCACATTGTTATATGGGTCTAAAGTCTTTGGCTCTGAGGAATCAGATCAGAAAGCTATCAGATCAAGACCTTCCTTCCTTTGTTCTACCATATATTGTCCTGGCCACACAGTGCCGCTCCCATTCATTGCTCCCTCAATCTGTCCTGTCACTTTATCTCTGTACTCTTCCAGGGTGAACATTAACACTTCAAAGCCCAGGCAGTATTGTGGATTATTGGTGTGTGGGAGTACGGGTTATTGACAAAACAGAAATGAGTATTTGTTCTGGTATATGGATGTTGCACAATGTCAGCATTCTGAAGAGGAATTAAATTTGGTGTCTGCCATGCAATGAAGGATGTAAGGGATGAAAGTACTTGAGAGTTACATTACACAATAGCAGCAGAGTGGCAACACCACAGACTGTGGTGGTTTGAACCTGCAAGTTTAAGAATGGTTAGAAGGATTAAGTAAGTATGATTTCTGATGCTAGGATAGTTATAATAAGGAAAGAGATTTCCAAAAAAGTGACTATAGAGTGGTAGACAGAGTGAATTGAAGTGTGTGTGTGTGTGTGTGTGTGTGTGTGTGTGTGTGTGTTGTGTGTGTGTGTGTGTGTGTGTCTGTCTGTCTGTCTGTGTGTTACATTGAGGATCACAAGTGAGGAGTGGGCATGTTAGCAGAATGGCCAGTGTTTGGAAAGGCAGAGTGTCTTTTGCATAATGAGCTACAATCTACAGTGGTACAAAATAATACTTTTCTATGATCTTATCAGGTGATCTACTTTAAACATCGGGAACATGCTTTGGTGGTTATGTATTCCTCGTTTGTGAAATACGTAGTGTTGATATTTCATCTATTTTATGTTTATAAGATATACAAATGGTATGGAGTACCCTCTGACAGAGAAATTCACCTGGGTGTGTCCTTTTTCTGTTTGTTCGTTGGGGCTTTGGGATATTTTTTGTAATTATATTTTGTTTGTCATTTCAAAATAGTGTTGGTGTTTATTTTTCCCTTTTATTGATAATTGATCCTTTTCTAATATAATATATCATGATAACATTTTTCCTTCCGTTTACTCCTCCCAGTTCTTTCCCACCTCCCCATGTCTGGGTCCATGTTCATTCTGTAATTGGAGTCTGTGTTGACATCCATGGCCCCAAGTACCACAGGGGGTCTTAGGAACCATAGATGTTGAAATCTGAGGGCAGTGCTGAGACAGCCCTACTATTCACTGGCCTGAGATGGTGTGCCCTGCACATGACTAGGCTCTGCCGCAGAAGAGCTGGCCCCATCCCTCATAGGAAAGCATGACCCAACACTCAGGAGATCTGTTCTCACTCCACACCATGGGCATGTGAGACCCGGCTCCAACACTCACCTGAGGTGGGCAGTCCCAGTAGCAGCTAAAATACTACCCAGGCCTTGAGTTGTCCCACCCTAACATCTACCCCATCCACATCCCAGGCCTTGGGTTGGCCTACCCTAACATTTACCTCATAAACCTCCCAGGCCTTGGGTGGCCTACCCTAACTTCTACCTTGATTATGACCGATAGAGCATGTGAAGGGACTGGTCCTGCAAAATGATAGCTGCAGAGTCTCCATGGCACTGTGCAACAGCATATCCAAGGGGAGTTTTGGTAAGGAGGGTCCAGTGATGATTGTGTGCCAGAGGCCAGAAGCCTTGAAGCAGACCAATGACTCATTGCAATGAAAAAGGGCATATTGTGTGACACACCACAGCTCTCAAAGTCACTCAGATGAATGAAGAGGTGGTGGAGAGACAGGCAGTATGGAGTAGGAGGTGGGTTTCTTTCTTCTTTTTTTTTGTTTTTGGATTTTAGTTTGTTTTTTAATGAATTATGGGGGATCTTTTGGGGAACATGCTGCAAGGATGAGGCACAGGTATGTAGGGACTGGGAAGTAAGTGGGATTGGGCTGCATGTTGTGAAATTCCCAAAGAATCAATAATTTTGTTATATTTTTAAAAAAGAAAAAATCATTGTCTTTTCTCTTCACATAGCCTTAATAGAATTTTCTAGCACTCTGAAGGCTAGCCACCAAGGACAGTTTCCTGCTTAATTCAAGGTTGCTTTCTCCATATCCAGCAAATAAAATGTGTTATGTATTCAACAACATGGACTTACCATGAAGTTTTGAGGGGAAACCAAGAACATTTAAAATAATCAGTATAGTTTTAGATGATCTCTGAACTTCTTGACCAAAAACTCCTGGGAAAGTATCACGGTCTCTCACTAAGATTTTCATTTAATAGCTCATGTCTTCTGAAAGTAATATTTTCACTAATGGTAGGTATTTCTGTTTAAACCCCATTAAAATATATATATATAGGCTATATATTACAGTTTCATAAGGATTCTTCATACATTCTTAGTTTTACTGAACAGTCAACTAGCTTTCAGTGAACCACATAGCCCCAATTCCTGCTTAAACATTTAGCTTCCAGTATTCCTTTTATATTATTTTATATCACATATGCTCTAATATTCTCACTATTGTTTGAACTAGTATATAACCAAGTATATAATTTCTCATGTGTCTCTTCATGGACACTTCATTTCAATTAAACATTGCTGTGCTTCCTCATTTTCCATACCTGATCACACTACTATACACATAACCCTTCTGCCTCAGAAATTCCCTCTCTAATTAATTTCCCAAGTATTATACTACTCCTCCTCAGGAAACGCATCCCTCTATGACAATGACCAGTGTATAGTTTCCTATTTTTCATTTGGGTTCCATATAAACACACATAACAAAAGACATTAAGAAGAACTTTGTTGTGAGATAAAACTTGGAGCATTAGTCTTTTGAGGTTTGGGTTCCAACAATAACTGTATTTGTTTTTGTTTTTGTTTTTCACTTCCATCCATTCACCTGCAAATTTCATGATTTATTTTTATTTTTTTGTTCTGACTATTATTTCATTGTGTATGTACACCACATATCTTTAAAATTAATGTATGAAAACCAATACTAGGTAGTGTGTGTGTGTGTGTGTGTGTGTGTGTGTGTGTGTGTGTGTGGTGACATGCACCCACAACACCCAGGTAAAGACAGTGGACAAACCTTCTCAAATCTATTTTCCCCTTTAACTGTTTGGGTTCCAAGGTTTTCACACTTACACTACTCAGGCATCTTTCTGGAGAGAGAGGACAGAAAAGAATCTTATTTTTATATACAACTTATGCATATGTGTTGGAACCATATTGTGATCATACCTGTGTATGATGAATTGTTATCTAGGCAGCATAGTGAGCAGTTATATTTTCTGTAACATTTGTATTATATTTGTGTTGTTGAACCTCAGTTACTCCCCAGTCACAATGGCTGGTATATGACACTGAAATCTCAAATCTTCAAATACAGTCAGGAAGAAGAGAGAACAGATGATAAACAGTAAACATTGAGAAGAAATAAGGCTGCATAAGACTTTTCATCTTAAAACCCACCACCTGTGATGTACTTCCTCTAGTAAGGCTACACCACCTAAACCTCACCAAACAGATCCACCACCTGGGAAACAAGTATTCAAACATCAGAATTTGAGGGAAGTATTTCTTTTTTAAAAAGATTTATTTATTTATTATGTATACAGAAGAGGGTGCCAGATTTCATTAAAGATGGTTGTGAGCCACCATGTGGGTGCTGGGAATTGAAATCAGGACCTCTGGAAGAGCAGTCGGTGCTCTTAACCTCTGAGCCATCTATCCAGCCCAAATATTAATTCATTTTTTGTTTGTTTGGGTTTTTTTGTTGTTGTTGCTTTTGAGACAGGGTTTGTGTAGCTTTGTGCCTTTCCTGGAACTCACTATGTACTGCTGCAACTGGGTGTGGTGATGCATGCCTTTTATCCAAGCACTGGGGAGAGGCAGAGGCAGGCAGATCTCTGTGAGTTCCAGGCTGGCCTGGTCTACAGAGTGAGAAATCCTGTCTTGGGGGGAAAAAGAAGGTGGGGATTGTGTGGGACTGTGAGAGAGGATGAGGGAACATTTTCTTATACACACTTTCTCAACTCCTCCCTAACCTGCAACACCTGCCAATCCAGTTTAACCCCTCTAATAGGCTCCAGCAAAATATCATGGTCCTTGCTTTCCATGGAACAAACTAACAGCTGAAAAGCTAGAACTGGCAAATAATATCTGCCCTCAGCTTGAATTCTTACAGGAGATAAATGAACACTGAACATTCTATGGGAGATTGTAGCTAGAGTTTTCCTCCCTTGCCCACAGTCAGGACAAATCTTTATCACCCGCCAGTCCACAGCCACTCAGACCCAACCAAGTAAACACAGAGACTTATATTGCTTCAAACTGTATGGCCATGGTAGGCTTCTTACCAACTGTTCTTATATCTTAAATTAATCCATTTCCACAAATTATACCTTGCCATGTGCTGTGCTTACCGGCACTTTACATCTTCCTTGTCCTGGCAGAGCTCCAGGCAGTCTCCTGCCTTCCTGTTCTTTTATTTCTCCTCTCTATTAGTCCCGCCTATAGGAGATAATTGCCTGCCCTTAAAAAAATAACTTAAGTTTAAAACAAAATTTCAACAAATAATGTTCTCATTATGTAGTCATGACTGATCTGGGCTCAGTATATAGACCTGACTGGTCTTCATTTCATAGAGACTTCTCTGTCTTCCCTATTTTGGAATTAAAACCATATGCCCCACACTGAACCTCAAACTTTACCTTTATCATCTGCATTATTTAGCATTTATGTCTTCTATGAAATGCTGCTTAAGTTTAAAACTTTCCCAGAAGCTTAGTAGTACAGAAATTGGCTTTTTCATAACATTTTCCCAGGCATTCAATGTTCAGTACAAATCTCACATTTATCTGTGCGTGAACCCAGAGAGACATTTTGTCTGCTTGACCCAGTCCCTGGTTCCATATTGATTGATTCGTCACTTTATGAACTGAATTCTCATGTTAGTGTAAACCCTTTGAACATGCTCATATGTATCTACAGTCCACTCAGTAATACTTGTTCTTCCTCCATTGTCTTATATTCCCTTGATATTCATAGGGACATCTAATACTAACTTTTATATGCTTAGTTACTGCAGGAATACTTGTTCTTCTGTTGCATTCCACTAACAGATACTCATGGGTGTGGTGATATTGTGTTCCCCAATATATTGTACTTTCTAATAAACTTACCTGGGGTCAGAGAAAAGAACAGCCACTAGATACAAGGGCCAGAAAATGGTAGCGCTCACACCCTTAATCTTAGCATTCCAGAGGCAGAGATCCATATGGATCTCTGTGAGTTCAAAGCCACACTGGAAACAGCCAGGCATGGTGACTCATGCGTTTAATCCCAGGAAGTGATGGCAGAAAATAGAAAAGTATATAAGGTGTAAGGACCAGGAACTAGGCTGGTTAAGCATGACTAGATATATTAATGTCCAAGAAAAAGGCCACTCAACAGCTTACATAACTTGAATATACTCATAATCAATATGCACTACTTTTATGGATGGTGTTATGGTATTTAGCTTATCAATAATTTTAAGGATATCTCCATCCTTACCAGGTGGACGCTATTCATTATGGAGGCATGCCTTCGAATACAATATATGGGCAGATATCCACACTGGGATTGTCCCTAAGAACATTCCATTCTCAGATGTCTTAAACATAATGGCATGCCATGACACCCATGAGAAGGAACATACACTCACCAATATAGCAAAAAGGCAAATCATCTCATGGCACTTGGGGGTAGGCGGCTATCAGAAATTGTCCCATGGACATGCCATCCTCACTTATATCAACACTGCTTGCATGCTTGTTTTCCCATATAGAGGATATGGAATCACTTATCTTTGATAACAGTCACTGTTCATGCTCTAATTTTGTTGCATGAATTGCTGTGTGCAATAATTTATGCCTGAATTTCCTCACTACATTCTCAATGACTATTATTCTATACATTTTAGATTTATTCATATTGTTTCAAATAGGAACTATTTTCTTTTCTATTGTGAAAAGAGGGAGGACAAACATGAAATTAGGTAGGTAGGAAGATGGAGAGGATCTAGAAGTTTTATGAGGAGAATAATAATAATATCAAAATATATTGTATGACTTAAAAATGTGCTGAACAAGGGTGATACCAGTGAATGTGCCAAATTGGATAGGCAACTATGGATACCTGGGAGTAGGATCAGTGATCTCCTCAGGAAAAATACATCAATTCATTGTGCAATGCCAAATGGTCAGCCATGAAATCATACATACATGTAACATTATACAGACTGATACAGGTTTTATATATATGAATATGTATTTGTATAAATATATGCATATATAAACATACATGCAGTAACTTATGTAGGGAAAAAAGAGCTCATTAATCTGATGGAGAGAGTGGAGGATTATGAAGGAGAATTTAGAGGAAAGGCATGAAAAATGTATTTACTGCATAAACTAAAAATATTTAAAATATGTGTTTTTACAAAAAAAAATGGTCATTCATCAAAAGAGTAATGAGTATTTAAGGCCAAAAAAGATGGGTCAGCTAGTAAAAGTTCTTGCTGCTAACTTAGTCAACTTGAATTTAATACCAGAGACCCATGTGATGGAAGGAGAGAAATGCCTATTTTAATTAGCCCTTTGACCTCCACACATGAAACATAAAATGTGTGTGTTCATCTCTCCCTTTGTCTCTGTCTCTCCCTCTGTCTCTGTTCTCTCTGTGTGTGTATGCACTAATGTACACATAACAAATAAATGTATAATTTTAAAATTAAATAATTTGATGTTTGTCAAATTGTGTTGCTGTGTGTGCATACAATATGCAATAAGTCTTTGACTGGTATATCAACATTGATTTTATTTAGTTAGGCGGTTTGGTTTTTCAAGCAGGGTTTCTTTGCATTGGCCTGGCTGTCCTGCATCTCTCTCTGTGGACCAGGCTGGCCTCAAACTCATGGAGATTCACCTGACTCTGCCTCTCTGGTGCTGAGGGTTATAAACATTTGTCACCACACTCAGCTGAAATTGATTTTAAGTCTGTTAAATATTTTGCTTTATGTCTTCTTCCTTCTTTTCTTTCTTTTTTATTTAAACAGAGTCATATGTCACAGGCTGGCCTGGAAATTATGTTGTACCAAGAATGATCTTGTACTTCCTGATCCATGTGCTTCCACCACTTGAATGCTTGCATTAGAGGTGTGCATCACTCCTGTTTATGCAGTGTTAACATAAAACCCAGGGTTTTGTGCATGCTAAGCAAGAACTCTTCCAGCTATACACTGGCATTTCACTGGGTATTTTAACCACATTTAAGGCTACAAACCATGCCTAGCAGTGGATGAAAAACAGAAAGTAATCTCAATGTATTTCTATAGTTTTTGTCTGCTATTGCTTTGCCTTGGATTTTTTGGTATTGCTGGTCTTTTGCATGTGTATTATGGTGTTTGATTTTGTGTTTTCATGGACTCTGTTGTTTTTGTGATTCTCCTATTTTTTAAAAAAAATATTCATGTAATTTTATTCATTTGATTTTTTGTTTTAAGAACAGAAAAAAAGGGTATGAAGTTAGGTACCTACTATTGGTATTCTACTATTTCATAAATACAAATTCCTATATAAAATGGGAAGACTATAGTAAGTTTATCTAAATGTTATGTGACACAGCATGATAATTTTGATTGGTTAGAGTGTTTGCTTCCTCAACCAGCCATTTTTACTCCTCTAGTCTACACAAATTTTTTTTTAAATAACCAAGTGGCTGTTTCCTCTGTGTCCTCTCCTCTCAGTTCCTCACCAGACTGTTCCCACTCTGCAATCCATTCCTCCTTTTCTGTCCAGGAAAGGGCATGATGTTTTTCATCAATATCAATAAAACATAGCATATCAAATTGCAGTAGAACTAAGCATCTCTCCATATATTAAGGCTGGACTAGGTGACCCAGTGTGAGGAATAGGGTTCCAAAAGCCAATAAAACAGGCAGGCTCCCACTGTTAGGAATCCCACAAGAGGACCACACTATTCAACTGTAATGTATGGGCAGAGTGCATAGCTCAGTCCCATGCAGGCTCCCTGGTTGTGGGATCAGTTTCTGTGAGCTACTATAAGCTTCTGTGCTTTTTAATTGTGGTGTTCTTGACCCCTCTGGTTCCTACAATTCTTTCTCCCCTCTCTTCTGCAGGATTCCACAAGCTCTGCCTAGTATTTGGCTCTAAGTCTGCATCTGTTTCTATCAGTTGCTGGATGAAGCTTCTCTGATGACAAATAGACTAGGTACCAATCTATGAATATAGCAGAATATAGTTAGGCATGATTACACTGTCATTTTTTTTTTCTTCCAGTCCTCTTTGATTCTCTAGGTCTCTGAGTCATCCTGTCTGTGGTTCCTGGTTCTCCTTGCAGTGACAGGGGTGAGCTTACACTCCTGGTATGGCTTGTAGGCCTGACCAGTCATTGGTTGGCCACTCTCTCAAACCCTAGGCCAGCCTTACCACAACACATCCCAGAGACAGAACAGACTGTAGGTTGAATATTATGTGGATTGGTTGGAGTTCCACTCCCTCCACTTAAGGCTTTGCCTGGTCACAGGAGATATCCCTTTCAGACTACCTATCTGTTACTGCTCAGAGTTTTAAATGGGTCATCCTTGTAGATTTCTGGGAGATTCCCTTTGCCAGTTTTTTTTTTAATTATGGAGGGTTAATACTAATATTTTAAAGGATTTTAAAAGTAGAGAATAATGGCAAAGTCCTGAAAACCATCCCAATAGAGAGGCATGCAGCCCAGAGGCAGAGAACTTGCTAAATGTATATAATGGCCTATGTTAAATCCCTAGAAGAAGGAAATAAAATAAAAACTCCTGAAATTTTTAGGAATAACCTACTCATACCATTCCTTCTGTTATGTACACACACACACACACACACACACACACACACACACACACACACACAAATCCACATGCAAACACCAAAAATTTATTTATTTCTGGCTGTCTTGGAGTGTACAGGCTAATTTTTCTGAAAAATAATTCATGAAAAATGCTTTCCAGCACTTCTCATATGTGTAGTTAGTATGTAACCCCATACCAAATAGTGTCTTTTCATCCAAATTTAAACTTTAAATTGTACACTGTGTTAGGAAGTATATTTCAGGGGCAGACCAATGGCCTCTCTTGAATGAAGACATGACTATACATTACATGACAAAGGAATTTTTTTCCTTTATAAAATTCACTTTATTTTCTGTATGAATTATGGATAATGTGTAATTGTAAAGAATTAAATCATGCAGCCATGCAGCAGTATTCGTTAAAAGAGAAAGTATTAGCGAATATTGGAGTAATTATTTAGAATATTCATGGTCTCTGTTAAGTTGAAATAGCAAAATTAGTAAACGTTCTTTAAAACTTCTGTTATATTTTATATGTCAATTTTTTTTACTCCATCTGTGATTTTTAAAGAATTTTTAAATTCATTTTACATGCCAATCACACATCCCCCTCTTCCCTCCTCTTGTACTCACCACCCAGCATCCCCCACCCTGCCTGAAACATACCACCCATTCCCTCCTCCAAAGGGGTAAGACCTCTCTTGGGGAGTCAGCAGAGCATGGTACATTCTGTTGAGTCAGGTTCAAGCCCCTCCCCCTGTAATTTAATTGTTTCTGGATGAACTACTTCTTGAAAGGGTGCTTTACGGTAGCTGGTATATTTAACAATTATTTTTAAATTTCTGATGACTAGATTTAGAAATCTAGCAAATCTCAAAAGATTCTTCCTAGGCAATATCGACGGGGAAACACCGACATTAAAGCAGAGCACAACCTGTTCCCTTCAGTTCTCTCTACTGTCCTTAAACACCTATCACCATTTCAAGCTCCCTAGCAAACACAAGCGACAGGAAATACGTCACTCACCCTAGCTCTAGACCAGCCTCTGGTGTAAGGAAACCTAACAAAACTACAAGGACCAAAGTTCTTTACCATTTTCAACTTCCCCTAACGCCAAACACCACCTTGCATTAAATTTCTCTATTTGCAGGAGAGTAAGTTTGATGGCATTTCTTCTTTCCGTTTTCAAGGAATTCATTGTCTTAATCATGAATTTGCAGTTATATGGATTTTACGATTTTCTTGTTCTGTTAAGTGTGTTTTCTTTAGACTATAGATTGACAAATACGTCCTAAAGTTTTGATTTTTTAAGTAATGAAACGAAGCATTCAATGTTAATTCTGGCGTTAGAGAGGTCATCCTATGTGTCAGTCGGCCTTCTAGTTTTAATATAAAATTGTTGCATGGAATTTTCAGCAATTTTGTGAATTCTTCTTTTCTTCCTTCCCTCCCTCCATCCTTCCTTCCTTCATATCTTTCTTCCTTCTTTGTATTCTTAATTTTACATTAATTAGATGTGATTCCTTAAATACAATGTGGATGTCTAACACAAAAATTGATTTTAATTCTACTGTTCTGTAATAATTCTACCATTATATCTCTAAATAAAAAAGTGAGAGACAAAGTTTTACAGGAGATATTTTCTTCAGTTTCACATAATTCAGATTCACATTTAAGACATTGAGTGTGTGTGTTGTGTGTGTGTGTGTGTGTGTGTGTGTGTGTGTGTGTGTGTAGTCTCAGTTACTTTCAGCAATTGTTTTATTTTTTAAAAAAATAATACTTTTTAAACTCTTTAAAAATGTTCATTGTGGTAGGAAAAGAAACTTCAACATAGTCTTCTAATTACGGAGATGGAGGTTATATCAGAGTACATCTGAAATTTTTGAAATTCATTTGCAGCCAAAAAGCAGATCAAGGACCAGTGAATGGAAAAGTATTAAGTACTGAGTAAGACTCTGGCTCAGGAAGGATCAGAGTGATAAGACATAATCTTGAAATGGGGAGGGATGAGAAACATACTAGGCTGTAGAGGCTGGTGGATTCTTGACCATGAAAAATGTCTCTTGTTAAGATAGAATTTTTGTGAAAGTATACAGATATTCTAAAATAAGTTACTACAATCCTGAATGAAATTTAACTAAGGAAAGAAAGAATGCCATTTTTAGGAGGCTTAAGTGGTTTGTTGTTGTTTTTGCAGGTTTTGTTGTGGCTGTTTTCCCTTTTCAGGTACTGGTCTCCAGAGCTGTATACATGCTTGCCAAGTGCTCTACTGGTGTTTGACAATGTCATTCCAATAATTAAAGTAATTTTTATCAAAATGTTCCCTATCACCTATACCATACTGTTCCAATAATCAGCAGTCATACTTTTCATAACTTCAGTTGACAAGTTAGATTAATATTTGTTTGAAATAATAGGTTTAATTGTTTCATATTGTCTTTACACAAGTAGCACAACTTTCTGATGCTCTCACGCTGAGATGAATTTTGAAATAGAGAAATATGAATATCTTCCTTTCCTCAAGATAGTTTTATGCTTTGTAGATTCACATGTTCCCATATAAATTTCTTTGTTAATTTGTCAATCATTCCTAACATTATTGCCAAATATCATCAGGTATTTCCTTTCTTCCTGTCATAAAATAGAAGCTTTATGCAGTGACTACATCTACAGTCCTCTATGACATGAGATGGCCTTTCACACTGAGGATAGACACTATGTCATGAATCTTCTCGTGATTTAGTGTCATGGGAATATATTCCTCATCGCATTAAAAGTAACAATGAGACAATGAAATAAGCTTGGTCTTCACACTTGGAGTGAGCAAAACAACTGATTCTTACTCCAATCTTCACTTCTCAAACCAGAATCTGTAACTGCTTGTTTAGAAAGTGTAATTTTATAACATTCTTACCCTTCCAGGCTAACACTTAAATTATTGAGAAAATACTTGCTTATGTTAAATCTTTTATTCTGCATAAAATAAAGTTATAGTGATTGAAAATGAACTAGGTAATTCTGGTAGAACTTCAGGCCTCTTCCACATTTCAGAATTCCATGGCCCATTAAACTCAATGTTTCAATCACTCCTGTGCTCAAAGTTCCACCTACCATCCAACAAAATGAAGAAGTTTAGGGAAAGGCCATTTAAGTTATGAAAAGGAGCCTAACCAAATATTACTGTGTTCAGTAGAGAAGAAGTTTTCAATTTTTATTTCAGTATGAAATGTAACAGGTAATTGCAAGAATAGAAGAATCCTACTCAGGCTTCCTTATCAAGAAAGATGTAACTTGACAATGTCATCTTTTCCTGTCTTTTTCTACACATACTATGAGTGCTAAAACTCAAATGAATAGTATTAGACTGTGTTTATTTTATTTTTCAAATATGGAGGAACAATAGAATATTAACAAATGCACATATATAGTTCATAATTGTCAGTGAAATGTATTCAGATGACCTTGCACTATCATATTTTTCTTGATCAAGTATATGCTATGTTGCTATAAATATCATTTATCTCTTCAGTTGCTCTATGGTTCACAAGACTAAGAAAATCTCTTAAGTTAAAGCTTTCATGGGTTTTCAAGTGTGATGGATGTCACAGAGTGGTCTGAATATTCAGTGAAGTCTCCTGGCCCCTGTTACCCTGTTGAAATCTGAACTGCTATTGAGAGGTGGAAGCACCATTTTTAATGTTTCTGCCATCCTGCTAGGAAACTGAAGGTTTGGGGGCCTGGTAGTCAGGTGGTAAAGCTGGACAGAAGGTTCAATCTTTGGTTTTCCACTGTGAGGGCATGATGAGAAGAGTAGTGGTGACCCTCTCCATCTGATTTCCTTTGGCTCATCTTGAGTCTATTTAAACAAGCTTCTGGAAATTTTCCTCAGGTCTCAAACATACTACCAAGTCTTTCAACATGTAACCTACAGTGAAAATGTTCACAACTTTTTCTTCCTGGCAGTTTAAATCTTTTGTTACTTAATATTTTCTCAATTTCATATTGGTTACATTTTTCCCTGAAAAAAAATATGTAGTATTTGGTGGGTAAAGCACTACTAATTTCTAGAGAATTATAACATAGTGAGGTAATTTCCTATCCTACATCTTCAATATTGAAGATTTTCATGTATCCATATTGTCTTAATCTGAAAACATTATAACATTATGAGTAATATCAGTGTTCTTTTTTAGATACTGTATTGTGCTTTTTTAAATTCTTCTTCTATTTAGCAATTGTATCTTTTAATTTGTAATTTTTAAACAAACTAGTTGTATATAAGATTTGTTTGTTCAACGTCAAACATTCTTGATGGTCTCAAATATTTGTTAGAAAACAACATTTAGATATTATTTTAGTTTCAAAGTACTTTTTTCCTTTTTCTGAAGCAATTACTGAAGGATCAGAGGTTCATATCCTGACTTAATATAGTCTATCCCTTTGAAATTTCTGGATCTTGACCCCTAACTGGTTCTTTCATTTTCCAATTCTGTTATAAATAATTCTTTGGATTTGTTTTCTTATCTTTTAAATGTACAAACTAAATATTATCATCTGGAGTTCAACATGTTTTAGTTACAAAGGTCACTTAGTAAGTAGTTAAGTCAATGTGAGAAATCAGTCTTTGTGAGCTAGATCAGGAAAACAATGTGAGATAACACCTGTGTGGAGCAGTCAGAGAAAGGACTGAATGATTCTGATTATAGTGTTATTTACCAGTGAAGGCATTGAAAAGACAAGTTAATATTTAATCTTGCAGAACCTTTCGCATAGAAAACAGATGATAGAATAAGTAAACCCAAAGAAATGAATGATGTAATATTTTTAAGAGATTTCATTTTACCTCAAATCTCTTATTTAGGAAGGAAATGTTACAGTATTGGAGAAGCAAGATAAAAGAGCAGAAGTTAAGAAATGAATCATTAAGACCGGATACCCTGATTATCTGTTCTATTATTTGTCTATAAATTTTCAAATGTTCATCCATGTAAACTATCCTATCTTTATAGGAGAAAAATGAGCTAATGATGAAAGAAAAGAAAGATAGGTGGAAAGACAGTAATAGAAACTCTCTCTGTGTCTATGATTCTTAACATGGGAAAGCCAGTGCATTATTACCCACATTAAATTCCTGCTGCTTTCTTCTCATAAGAATGCTTGTATTATGGTGTACCATTGTGTATTGTTCTATGAGTGCTATATTTTTTTTATTAAAATTCTGAATTCATTTACTTGGATACTTGTCAGTATTTCCATATCTGACCACAGTTATTACTATGTGCTGAATAGCATTCTATACATATGTGAAAAAGAAAAGGAAAAGAGTAGAGCTCCACTTTTAAAAACAAAGCAGGAATTTTAGGAACCACATTCTTGGTAATGAATATTAACAGCTTTACCAAACACAGATAGGGAACACTACACTCATAAGACAAAAGAAATTAATCTGAATAAGATTTTAGATAAGAAAATTGGTGAGGTAAAAATACTTTGTCTTCCTTCATTTCTTCAACAGTGGGTAATTGGTTGCCCTTTCTATAATACAAGATGCCCACAGCATGTAAGTCTAAATAGAGAGGAAAGATAGAAGATTCTGCCAGCTGCTGGAGTCAGTTTACTCAAGGAACAATTTCCTTTCATTCTACCTACCTGATTTTAAATATCTTCTTATTGAAACAGAAGATGAGTGTTTGGATTTTGTTTAAATCTTCTGGTGTCTTAGATAGGGTTTCTATTGCTATAAGAAGACACCATGACCATGGTAACACTTATAAGGAAAACATTTAACTGAGGTGGCTCACTGAAAATCATCTGCACAAATTCCAAACTCTGCTTCTCCATGTGTGATGTCAAAACCCTCTTCAGATCTGCAGCTCCATTCAGCTTTGTTGACTGCAACACACTTGTTCTCTTGGGCTTCTTCTATTCCCAGTTATCAGTGCTCCTCAGCAGGTATCATATAACTCTTGCATTTCTAACATTATGGTTTTTCCAAGGCAATGCAGGCTTCAATTCCATAACTTCACCAAATGATATCTCCTGGCCTCCATTCAGGGACACCCACAGACACATGCCTGGCCTCAGTATTTTCCTATGTGTGCAGGCAAACTCCATAACCACTTTCATTATGCTTAACTCTAAAGCCAGAAACACATGACCAAAGATGCCAAGTTATGCTGCTTGTTGAGAATGGAACATGGCCCCCTCATTCAATTACATCTTCACCAGATCTCTGTTTTCCATTGTTTTCTTTACTGCCTAAGCTTGGCTGTCCTGAAACTTGCTCTGTAGACCAGGCTGGCCTCAAACTCAGATATCCACAAGCCTCTGCATTCACAGTTCTAGGATAAAAGGTATGAACTTTCTCACTTGTCTCTAATCTTTTCTTTAGTTCCTTTTCACAATTAGGAGACATAGCTGGCTGAGATGTTGCTCGGAGGTGATTACTATCTATATTCTATTTCTTATTTTTTTATTAAGAAATTTTATTTATTTTACATATCAACCACAGATCCCTCACTCTTCCCTTTTCCTGCCTCCCTCCCCCAGTGTCCCCCTCCAACTTACCCTCCATCGCTCCTCCAAAAAGGTAAGGCCTCCCATGAGGACTTAGCAAAGCCTGATAATTTCAGTTGAGGTAGGTCCAAGCCTTCCCCCACCCCATATCAAGTCTATATAAGATATCTCATCATAGATAATGGGCTCCAAAAAGCCAGCTCATACACCAAGGATAGATCCTGATCATACTGCCAGGGGCCCCTTAAGCACACCAAGCTACACAACTGTCTCAACTATGCAGAGGGCCTTGTCCAGTCCCATGCAGGCTCTACAGCTATTGGTCTAAAGTTCATGAGTTCCCACTAGCTTGGTTTGTTTGTCTCTGTAGGTTTCCACATCATAATCTTGATGCCCATTGCTTACAGAATTCCTCTTATCTCTCTTTGACTAGGCTCCTGGAGTTGATCCTTTTGCTTTTTTTTTGTAGATCTCTGCATCTGCTTCCATTGGGTACTAGATTAAGGCTCTATGACAACAGGGTATTCACCAATCTGATTACCAGGGTACTCCAGCTCAGTCACCCTCTCCACTATTGCTAGTAGTCTAAGATCAAATATATCTAAAAGTCATATTCCATTCCTTAATCCCTTTATCTCCAGAACACGGAATTTAACTCCATTTCACTTCCTGGTGCTCTTTTTCACCTCAAAATTTACATTTTGTAATTTACGTTGCTCTGCTTGCTCCTGTTCGTCATCAATCTTCATTAGAGTTATCACTAATAACTACACTGACCCGTCCAGCAGGTCAGGTTATTAGGTAGGACCCAAGGAGGCACCTCCTGAAAGACCAATGGGGGCAAGAGAGGAAGGAGACCAGGCGCATAAAGAAAAACAGAGTCAGTCTGAGTCGCGTCAAGGTCTCGTTTATTGCAAGGGAAGGCAGGCTTATATATATACTGGGGAATAGGAGAAGTGAATAGGGTAAGGGGGGTGATGGAAAATTTCTGAAGAATAGGATCAGGGTGAGATCTCTTTGGTCCAAAGCTTGTGCAACCGACATGTTCCAGGAAGTTATTCTAAAAGTACATTTTGTGTTTTTTCCGGGAACGAGTGTTTTTGTAAGTTAGTGACAAATGAGTGTTTTTGTAAGTTAGTGATGATTATCAAGGGTGTAGTCATGCCAGATCATCCAGGCAAGAAAGGTCATGGCACAGTCATCCATATTTTGGTTCCCAACACTACACTACAGTGCTTATAGTAGAGTGTTTTGAGATTTCCTCTGTCAAAAGACTTAATACAAAGCATTTTCCTTTAGCCTCAGGCAGATTCTTTGAACAAGGGCAAAAACAGACACTTTGTTCACCAAAATATTACAAGACCAGTCTCTAAGACATACTAACATTCTTCTCCTCCCAAACCTCTTGGTGCTCCGAGTTCAAAAAGCATATTCAGTACCTCGGTTTTCCACAGTCCTGCTAGGATGGCCCTTTATGTAGCAATGAAAGTATTCAACTGCTTTCTTAACCCAAATTCAAAGTCTATATTACCCTAAACAAAAACATGGTCAGGCCTGTAGACAAAATTTTAAATGGTCTTATGAAATAAGAAACACAGAGCCAAATACAGAGTTAAAACCAAGAGATCAGAACAAGAGCCATTACCACCTTATCTGACCAACTTGTGCCATTGCTTCCCCAGAGACATAGACCTTCTTCCTGTATGATTGTCTTTTTGTTGCCTTTCTGTTCTGCCTTTTCATTGGCTCTAACCCAGCCACATGACTTCCTGTCACTGCCTGTCTATACAGAACTCCAGTTTTCTATAAGATTAAAAGTTTAGGTCACCTAGCCTTGCTATATCCTTGACCTCACAGAGACTCTGCCTGATGTGTGAGTAGGTTAAGGGCATATGCTACCACTGCTGGACTTCTGCTTAATGGCTATGACCTCTGATCTGCAGGCAAGTTTATTAGCATACAAATAAAATCACAATATCACCATACAGGCCTATCTCAACAATACTCCAGTCCCTGGTAGCAATGCTTATCATAATTAGACTTTCTATTGCTATGAAGAGACACTATGACTACATCCAATCTTCTAAGGAAAGCACTTAACTCTGTGAAGCTGGATATCTCAGCTTGCCTTCAGGATATGTAATAATCTCACAAGAGTAGGCTCTAATTCCAGTAAAGGAGTAAACTTGCCAGTAAGGACAAGCAGACAAAGAACAAGACCTTCATTATTCCATGTCCTTTAGATTCACTGCCACCAGCAGTTATCACCTGTTCTCAAAGTGGATACCTCATCTCAAAAGTTTTAGATTTAAGTTGGGTCTTTTCGCTTCAAATAACTCAAACAAGAAAATAAGCCTTCACAAGTGTATCCCACAATTAAGTTTTAGTTAATTCCAGACATAATCAAGTTTACACCCCAAATAGGTGATGCTTATTCAATCTTATTCAATAACAAGTAGTTGCACCACTAAACGTCTTATAAAAATACAGTATTACTTTACTTCCAAAAGTAGGGACCCTTAAAACAAAAAGGAAATCTGTAGGTAAACATTTCTGACATCTATAGAAGCAAAAAAATTCTCAACAAATAATTTCAAAGCAAGTAAAATTGTTTAAACAAATTATGTTGCTAATGAAAATGTAGCACTGGAATTCAAGCAATGATTGCTGTTTCAGGGGACCTAGGTTCAGGTTCAGCACTCACATGGAAAGCAATAACCTTAAACTAAGTTCCAAAGCCCCAATGGATCAAAGATCTCAATGCCTTACCTGAAATGCCAAAGCTATTAGTAGAAAATATACTTAATACTCTAAAAGACATAGCTGTTGAGATGAACTTTTTGAAAAGGACTTCATTAGCTCAGGTGTAAAACACCAGCAGTGAACAAATGACACAACATAGAATATTCAGTACAGCAAAGGAACAAATATCTCAAATATCTATTGAAGAGGAAGCACAAAGAGGAGAGAAAACCTTTGTCAATAAGACATTGAATCTGATAGAGAATTACATAGAGGAAAATGCTGGGTTCCAAGAAATGATTTCTGACTACCTTCTTAATCATTATCTTGTATACTGTGATTTTCAGAGCCAGATTGTCCTGGAACTCACAAAGTCAATTCTGCCCCTCCCTGTTGATTGCTGGGATTAAGATCTGTCTTTGTAGACAGTAAGATGATCCAGTGTATAAAGTGCTTCTTCTAGAAGCTTGAACACCTCAGATTGCTTTCAGGACTCATGTAGCTTCTGAAAGAAATACTAATTCCACAAGGTTTCCTCTACATCCATATTCACATTGTGACATGTGCATACCCACACTTGTACTCTACTACATCATACATACACAATAATCATAAAGAATTATTTTCTTTGAAAGGGCTAATATGTATTTTTATCAAATTATTGAGAAGTACATACTTTGCTGGATAGACTCAGGTCAACATCACAAAACCTAAAGTCATCATGAGGAAGTAATCTCTATTTTAAAGAAATGTCACCATGAATGGGCTATAGGAAATACCCTAACTATGACATGTTTGTACCAGGATAGTGTACTAATACTGTGACAGACCAGACCGTGTGTTTGGGGGAGTGTTTAGAAGTATTTTCTAACTTGGCTATAAAAGATATTGGTTTTAAGAGCTCAGTGAACTGTTCTATTGGAGCTTGGGATATAAGAATATTGAGAGCAGTGAAGACAATGATGTCCTGGCTTGTGAAGTGTCAGATGGAAGCAAAGATGATACCCAGCCATTTGCTTGAAGAATTAGTTGAGGATTAAGAATCAGCTGTGATTAATGAGATATCAGAAGTACTAAAGTGAATCCTTTGCTTTGCTGAATAATGGATGCTCACTACCTGGGGCTAAACAAGCAGTTTTGATCAATGATTGACCTGCAACATCATAAAAGTGAAGTCTTCTGGGAAATGTTTCCTCCTGGTCACAGACAAATGCTGTGCTCCAGAAATGAACATGTTTGAACCTCCTGTTGACTACTGATCTTACTAATTTAAGAGTCACCTAGGTGGCACTGATTTTGGAGACATGGAGGAGTCATGGAGAGTAGCTGTGACTTGGATTTTGGCGAAAATGAGTCTAAACAAATAAGACTTCTGTCAGGAATGACAAAAAGTATAACTATGTAGTGTACACTGTATCCTTGGTTGAATTTTAAGATCTGTTAATTCCATATTGCAAGGACTATTCTAAATATCCATGTTAACTAACAAATGAATTAGGTGAGCATAAACACTCTTCATTATACAGATGTGATGAGCAGTACACAGAAAGTTAAGTAACTCACTGAGCTAAAATAAATGACAATCGTAGAACTGAAATCAAAGGCAAACATTACAAAGGCATGGTTTTTACCAATAGAGTTTCATATTATAGATTCATTCCCACACATCATACAGTTAATTTTATTCTTAGATACTGTTGAGATGGCTATTCTCTATTTCCAACTTGATGAGATCTAGAATTACCTGGAAGACAAGCCTATGCCATGCTTGAGCAGGATTATCTGAATTAATTTAACTGAGGTGGAAAGACCTGTCCAGGACTCTGCAATAATGGAAAATAGTAGCTGGGCAGTATCTTTCATTGTTGTCTACTTCTTAATCAGGACTGACCACCAGCATCCAGTTTCTGCCACTGTGACTTTTTTCCACAAGGATGGGATCTGTGAGCCAAACTTAACCCTTCCTACATAAAGGGTAGGGTATTTTATCATAGAACAGGAAATGTAACTAAGACAGATGTTTACTTACAAGATAAGAAAAATGTTGCCATTCATGCAGTGTTGGAAAATTCCTTAAATCCCAGCACTCCTGTGGCAAAGGCAGGTGGATCTCTATGAGTTAAAGGCCAACCTGGTCTATAAAGCTAGTACCCGGACAGCTGATGCTACCCAGCGAAAAAATGTATATAAAGGAAAATAATTTGGTTTTCTGTTATGCTAGATTATATCTAATCCTTGACTATTGTATAAAATATAGGGATCAGATTAGTCATAATAGAACAACTTTTAATGTCAGTGTTAGGAGGCAGATGCAGGTGGAATGCTATAAATTCAAGGCCAGCCTATTCTACAAAGCTACTTCCTGGGCAGATAGTGCGATTGAAGGCAACACTCTCTTTCAGAACAGCTAAGTCTTAGTGAAAACTTGCTGCCAGGCATCCTCTCAAATTTTAAAAAAGAAAGCTCTACTGCATAGTAGTTTCCCTGACTTTTCTCATGTTAGGAATCAATATTTGATAGGTTTATTGTATATTGACAATGCAAGATGACAGGAGTATCTTTTCAGCATATTTTAAACTTCTCAAACTTGACACCAGCTGCGGAAGGACTGACTGTTCAGAGCATGGTGGTTTCAGGTTGGCCATCCCCTTCCTCACAGTGTTGCAAACGTCCTTATCTGTTCATTCCTACATTGCAGCAAATTCAGTCACACCTGGAGAACTCGTGAAAGTGCTGCCATGGGACATGAAGCAGGGTATGTATGCACAGGAGTTGAGACAGCTGTCCTTCCTATTGTAAGAATAGATTGTAAGTGGCAGTGCACCTCTGACCTAGGAGAATGGCAGCTGTTTTTCACTTGGCTGCTACAGAAGCTGCTCTTTGTCTCTTTCCCCTATTTACTCAGGCACAACTTAATGAGATTCTTAAAGGCCCTCTCCCTAGAATGACTACATGGAGGAGGGAGCTGAATAAGGCAAACCATAGGGCTCTGGTTACCCACATATCAGCAATGAAAGATTCCTTAGAAGAATCCCTGTGTTCTTTCCTCTTCAAACTGGAGTGGAAAACCTTAACAGGGACAGTACTTCCAAAGGAGTACCTTATGTCTATTTGGAGTAGCCATATTTACTGATGGAAAACATAAATTTCCTTTCAAAGCCACATTTGTATTTTTGCTGATTTTCCCTTTCATTATTTAATAGTGCACAGTTCAGGTTTTCCAATTTCAAAGGTCATTCAGTATTTCCTTATGAATTTCTTATTCCCATGTAGTCTTTGATCGTGTAGTATTAGGTCAATATTATGTTACAGTGATTTGAAAAATGGAAAATATACATGTTTAAAATTCAGGAGTTTATCTAGATTTTGTTCGTTTGTTTGTTTGCACTTTCAGAAGGGATCTGACTTACCAAGGCATAAAATGAATAGGAGACTGAAAAATGATTCAGCTGTTAAAACGAACTCATACTCTGCAAGAGGGCCAGAGTCCAGTCCCAGCCCAATGTCAGGAACCTCATAATAACTCAAGCTCTGGGAGCATACAGAGCCATTAACACCTCTACACGTGTGTTTACTTCACACACACACACACACACACACACACACACACACACACACGCACACACACACACATACAGAGAGAGAGAGAACACATACATAATTAAAAATAATAAAATCCAGCTAATCCTGATGGCACATGACTTTACTTTCAGCCCTCAAGAGGCAGAAGCTGGTAGATCTCTTGGAGTATAACCCCACCTTGGTCTACAAACTGAATCCCCAGGACAACAAGCTATAACCAGTGAGACTGTCTCAAAAAATAAATAATTAGATTCCATTGGACCAGATGTCAGTTTTTATGCCAATACCAAGCTGTTTTTTATTACTTTAGCTCTATAGTAGAGCTTGAAGTCAGGGATTGTGATGCCTCCAGAAGTTGTTTTATTGTACAGGATTCTTTTATCTATCCTGAGATTTTTGTTTTTCCATATGAAGTTGAGTATTATTCTTCCAGGTCTGTGAAGAATTTTGTTGCTATTTTTGATGGGGATTGCACTGAATCTGTAGATTGCTTTTGGTAAAATTGCCATTTTTACTATGTTGGTCCTGCCTATCTATGAGCATGGGAGATCTTTCCATTTTCTGACATCTTATTCAATTTCTTTTTTCAGGGACTTAAAGTTCTTGTCATATAGGTCCTTCGCTTGCTTAGTTAGTGTTATCCCAATGTATTTTATGTCATTTGTGGCTATTGTAAAGGGTTATGTATCTCTGGTTTCCTTCTCAGCTTCTTTGTCCACTGTATATAGGAGGGCTACTGATATTTTTTGAGTTGATCTTGTATCCTGCTATGTTGCTGAAGGTGTTTATAAGCTTTATCAATTCCTGCGTGGAATCTTTTGGGTCACTCAAGTATACTATAGTGCCATCTGCAAATAGGGAAAGCTTGACTTATTCCTTTCGAGTTTGTATCCCCTTAATCTCCTTATGTTGTCTTATTGCTTTGGCTAGAACTTCAAGTACTATATTGAATAAGTATGGGGAGAGTGGAGAGCCTTGCCTCCTTCCTGATTTTAGTGGAATAGCTTTGAGATTCTCTCCATTTAATTTTATGTTGGCTGTTGGTATGCTGTAAATTGCCTTTATTATGTCTAGGTATGTTCCCTGTATTCCTGATCACTCCAAGACTTTTATTATGAAGGGGTGTTGGATTTTGTCAAATGCCTTTTCTGCATCTAGTGAGATGATCATGTGGTTTTTTTCTTTGAGTTTGTTTATATGGTGTTTTACATTGACAGACTTTCGTATGTTGAACTACCCTTGCATCCCTGGGATGAAGCCTACTTGATCATGGTGGATAATTGTTCTGATGTGTTCTTGGAGTCTGTTTGCCAGTATTTTATCGAGAATACTTGTATCAAAGTTCATGAGGGAGATCGGTATGTAGTTCTCTTTCTTTGTTGTATCCTTGTTTGGTTTAGAATCAGGTTAATTGTAGCCTCATAGAAGGAGTTTGGTAATGTTCCTTCTGTTTCTATTATGCGAAACAATTTAGACAGTATTGGTATTAACTCTTCTTTGAAGATCTGGTAGAATTCTGCGCTGAAACCATCTGATCCTGGACTTTTTTTGGTTGGTAGTCTTTAAATGACAGTTTCTATTTCCTTAGGGGTTATTGGACTATTTAAATAGTTTATCTGGTCTTGATTTAACTTAGGTATGTGGTACTATCCAGAAAATTGTTCATTTCTTTTAGGTTTTGCAGTTTTGTGGAGTAAAGGTTTTTGAAATATGACCTGATAATTCTCTGGATTTCCTCAAAGTCTGTTGTTATGTCCCCCCTTTTTATTTCTGATTTTGTTGATTTGGATTCGCTCTCTCTGTTTTTTGGTTAGTTTGGATAAGGGCTTGTCTCTCTTGTTGATTTTTTCAAAGAACCAACTCTTTGTTTCATTAATTTTTTGTATTATTCTCTTTGTTTCTATTTTATTAATTTCACCTCTCACTTTGATAATTTCCTGGCATCTATTCTTCCTGGGAGACTTTACTTCTTCTTGTTCTAGAGCTTTCAGGTGTGCTGTAAAGTCACTAGTGTGAGATTTCTCCAAGTTCTTTATGTGGGCATTTAGTGCTATGAATTTCCCTCTTCGCACTGCTTTCATAGTGTCCCATAAGTTTTGGTATGTGGTGTCTTCATTTTCATTGATCTCTAGGAAGTCTTTAATTTATTTCTTTATTTCTTCCTTAACCCATTGGTGATTCAGTTGAGCATTATTCACTTTTCATGAGATTGTAGATTTTCTGTATTTTTCGTTGTTGGAATCTAACTTTATACCATGGTGGTCTGATAGAACACAGGAGGTTATTCCAATTGTTTTGTATCTGTTGAGATTTGCTTTGTGGCCAAGTATGTGGTCGATTTTAGAGAAAGTTCCATGGGGTGCTGAGAAGAAGGTATTTTTTGTTAGGATGGAATGTTCTGTAGATATCTATTAGGTCCAATTGGGTCATGACATCAGTTAAGTCCTTTATTTCTCTGTTAAGATTTAGGAGATATGTCCAGTGGTAAAAGTGGAGTGTTGAGGAAGTAGTCTTGAAAGCATTGGCATAGGAGATCACTTCCTAAATATAACACCAGTAGCACAGACACTGAGAGAAACAATCAATCAATAGGACCTCTTGAAACTGAGAAACTTTTGTAGAGCAAAGGATATGGTCAACAAGGCAAAGCGACAGCCTACAGAATGTTAAAAGATCTTCACCAACCCCATATGTGACAGAGTACTGATATCCAGAATATATAAGGAACTCAAGAAATTAAACATCAAAACGACCAACAGCCCAATTGAGAAATGGGCTTTAGAACTAAACAGAGAATTCTCAACAGAGGAAACTCAAATGGCTGAAAGACATTTAAGGAATTGCTCAACATCATTAATCATGAGGGAAATGCAAATCAAAACAACTCTGAGATACCACCTTATGCCTGTCAGAATGGCTAAGATCAAAAACACTGAAGACACTTTATGCTGGAGAGGATGTGGAACTAGGAGAACTCTCCTCCACTGCTGGTGGGAATGCAAGCTTGTACAACAACTTTGGAAATCTATATGGCGCTTTCTTAGAAAATTGGGAATCAATCTCCCCCAAGATCCAGCTATACCACTCTTGGGCATATACCCAAGAAATGCTCAATCATACCATAAGAGCACTTGCTCAGCTATGTTCATATCAGCATTGTTTGTAATAGCCAAAACCTGGAAACAACCTAGATGCCCTTCAACTGAAGAATGGATAAATAAATTTTGGCACATATATACAATGGAATACTACACAGCAGAGAAAAACAATGACATCATGAGGTTTGCAAGCAAATGGATAGATCTAGAAAAAAATCATCCTGAGTGAGGTAACCCAGACTCAGAAAGACAAATATGGTATGTACTCACTCATAGGAGGATACTAGATGTTGAACAAGGATGACTGGACTGCTACTCACATCACCAGTGAGGCTACCTGGAAAACAGGACACCAAGAATGACATGGAGAACACCCAATGACAAGGAAATGGACGAGATCTACATGAACAGCCTGGACATGAGTGGGAGCAATGAAGGGCCAGAGTAAGAGAGCGGGAGATCCGAGCTGGATCAAAAATTAGGGAGAACAAGGAATAGGAGACCATTGTAAATGAAGACCACATGAGAAAAGGAAGAAACAAAGAGCTTAAGAGGCCCACAGGAATCCACAAATATACCACCACAAAAGACTGCTGGCAATGGTCAAGAGACAGCCGGGACAGACTGACTCTGGTGATGGGATGGCCAAACACCCTAATAGTTGTGCCAGAAACCCCATCCAAGGACTGAGGAATCTGGATGCAGACATCCACGGCTAGGGCCCAGTTGGAGCACTGGGAGTCTAATTAGTGAGAAAGAGGAGGGTTTATATGAGTGAGAATTTTTGAAACCAAGGTTGGATAAAGCACAGGAACAAATAACCAAAATAAATGGAAACATATGAAATATGAACCAAAGGCTGAGGGGCCCCAAACGGAACAGGCCCTCTGAATAGGTGAGACAGTTGATTGGCTTGTACTGTTTGGGAGGCATCTAGGCAGTGGTGCCAGGTCCTGGGCTCATTGCATGTGTTAGCTGTTTGAAACCTGGGACTTATGCCGGGATGCTTGGCTCAATCTGGGAGGAGGGGACTGGACCTGCCTGGACTGAGTCTATCAGGTTCATCTCAGTCCATGGGAGAGACCTTGATCTCGAGGAGGAGGAAATGGGGAGTGGGCTGGTGGGAAGGAGAGGGGGGCAGGAAGGGAGAGAACAAGGGAATCTGTGGCTCTTATGTAGAACTGAATAGTATTGTAAAATAAAATAAAATAAAAAATAACAATAAAGATAAAAATACAAATAATAATTAATTAATTAATTAACATAAAATCTACATCGCAGCAAAGATTTTTTTATAATTGATTAAATTGGTACTTTTTAAAAAGTACCAATCATTGAATGGTAACACAACACTTTCATGAAAACAAAAATTATTATGTCCATGGTAAGGATTTCACTTAACTTGAACAACTTAAAACCTTAAAAATTAAAAAAAAAGTTGAATCTGACTAATGCAGAATGTTTCAAATGTAGCATCTTTTATTTGTTAGTGATTTGTCCTGCCAGTGCTTCAAGTGTCTAGCATTTTGTACCTTCTCTAGTTTGGGTTACATTTTTCCTAAGCAGCCTTTCCTAAGTAGATCTAAAATAGGATATAAATTAAGATTATGTAGTCCATATTGCCCAGAAAACATCTTGAATTTGACACTGATCAATTTGTACAGGTGTTTATGAAGACCCTCCTTTACCACACTAGCAAAGGAAAGCTTAAAGCCCATGGATGCCTGCCTAATGTCATTAGGTTCAGAAAAGATTATTGAGACCCTGCAGCCTGGCAAATATGCATGCATGCGTGATTGCAGGGAGCTGCTGGCTCACTAGCACAGGCTGGGGGTTGGGAATGTGATGAGTCAAGTCAGTGCAGCAGCAAGTCCTGCTCAGAGGATAAGGAGCCAAAGATGCCTGTCACATCCACCTGAGGAATGGTCAGCAGGACAATGCAGCAACTAAGGTCAGCTCCCTCTGGGCCCTCTTGTGTGTTTCATAGACAGACATCATGTTTGCCCATTAATTATTACAAATCTGTATGGATTAGACCATTGTTATATGTGTCTATAGTCTTTGGCTCTGAGGAGTCAGATCAGAAAGCTATCAGATCAAAACTGTCCTTCTTTTGTTCTACCCTGTATTGTCCTGGCCACACAGTGCCCCTCCTCTTGTTCCCTCAATCTGTCCTGCCACTTTATCTCTATACTAATCCAGGGTGAACATTAACACTTCAAAGCCCAGACAGTGTTGTGGATTGTTGCTCTTTGGGAGTACAGGTTATTGACCAAACAGAAATGGATATTTGTTCTGGCACAGGGATGTTGCACAAAGTCAGCATTCTGAAGAGGAATTAAATTTGGTGTCTGTCATGCAATGAAGAATGTGAAGTGACGAAATACTTGAGAGTTAACAAACACATTAACAGCAGAGTGGCAACACCACAGACCGTGGTGGTTTCCAACTGCAAATTTCTGAATGGTTAGAAGGATGAAGTAAGTATGATTTCCGATGCTAGCATAGTTATAATAAAGGAAAGGGGTTTCCAAAGTTACTGTAAATTAGAGTGGTGGACAGAGTGAATTGAGGTATGTGTGCTCTGGACTGTATGTCTGTCGGTCTGTGTGTTACATTTGAGGATCACAAGTGAAAAGTGGGCATGTCCTTAGAATGGCCAGTGTGAGGAAAAGAAGAGTGTCTTTTGCATTCAGAGCTACAGCCTACAGTGGTACAAAATAATAACTTTTCCCATGAACTTGTCAGGTAATTTATTTTGAACATTGGGAACAAGCTTTGGTGTCTTTATGTATTGTTTTTATTAATTGATATATTCATTTTTGAAATATTATCCTGATATGATAATAAACTGATGCTTTGAAAATACATAGTTTTCATATATCATCTATTTCATGTTTATAAGATATGCAAATGGTATGGAGAATTTGTCTTTAGGCAACCTCTGACAGAGAAATCCACAAGGACATGTACCTTCTTTGTTTGTTCATTGGAGGTTTGGGGTATTTTTTGTAATTGTGTATTTTTTTTTCATTTCAAAATGGTCTTTGTATTTCAGTTTTTTTCCCTTTTAATGATAATTGATCCTTTTCTAATATAATATATCATGATAACATTTTTCCTTCCTTCTAATCCTCCAACTTCTTTCCCACCTGTCCATGTCTGCATCCATGTTCATGCTGCAATTGGAGTCTGTGTTGATATCCATGGCCCAAATTACTAAAGGGACTCATAGGATTTATGGGTGTTGAAATCTGAGGGCTGTCCTGAGACAGCCCCATTATTCATTGTCCCTGAGATATGTGGCCCTGCCCTTGACTAGGCTCTACAGCACAAGAGTTGGCTCCAACTGTCATGGGAAAACTGGCCCCCACACTCAGGAGATATGTTTCTACCCGTCACCTGTAGGGAGCAGTCCCAGTGGTCAAGGCTAACCAGCTCAGATATCACCCAGGCCTTGGGTTGGCCCACCCTAATATCTACCTCATCTAAGACCTGATGGAGCATGTGTAGGTCCTGCAGTATGATAGCTATAGGATCTCCATGGCACTGGGCAACAGCATATCCAAGAGGAGTTTTGGCGAGGTGAGCCCAGTGATGATGGTGTGCCACAGGCCAGAAGCCTTAAACCAGACCAATTGATCTCCATGACTTTTAGGCCACCCTGGTCTGCATTGCAAATTACAGACCAGCCAGATCTACATAATGATTTCCTGTTTCAAAACAACAATAAAAACAATATCAACACAAAAATTTTGGCAATTTAAGCAATTCTGATGCAGAATGTTCACTAATTATTATACTTTCCTCTATTGGGCCATCATTAGGGTCCCTGGCTGTGTAATGAATCATATGTTTTCTCTTTCTGTATATTAATAGTTAAACCTGAGTAAAATACTTTATCATTTCTAACTCACCATATCCCTCTTCACTGTATGATTCTTTGTATGGGTTGCAAGTTTTTGGCTCCAAGAAAGTGATCTTTAGTAAAATTAAAATGTTATCTCTTTTCCCTGTATACTCAAGGCTATTAAAAATAACCCATTGTGGTCACATACACACCTTTATTCCCAGGATTCAAAGAGACAAGCAGGTTGATATCTCTGCAATTAAGGCCAGCCTTAAATCCATTCAAATAATGATTGCTTACCCCATCAACATTTGTGCCAGTATTGCAACAATGTATCATGTAGGCAAGTCCATATGGTAAATCAAAGGGTTAGGAGCTGGTTTGTTGTTTAAATGTCTCCTAAGAAGCATTCATAATACCTTGCAGTATTAGAAACACTATTCAGTAACAGTGAAGAAACAAACACAAATTGTCCCTGTTCTGTGAGAAATAGAGGTACTGGTCCTTAGAAACAGGACCTTACCATTTGTGTAAAAAAAAGCAATAGCCTGGAAAATGGTATTAGTTGTTTGGAGAATCCCATGGTGACACTTTGATCAACAAATCTATTAAATATAATCCATACCTGGCACTGGAGGTTTCATTTTGTAGCAAGAGATATCTATGTGGAGCTTTCTCTCACTGTTATGGTGATTTCATTTACATTTCTTTTTTATTTAATATTTTTATTTTATAATTAACTTAATTTCACATATCAGCCTTGGATTCTCTCGGCCTCCCTCCTCCCACCCCCCAGAACTCCCCCTCAATCTACCCCCATTCCCAACTCCTCCAAGGCAAGGTCTCCCCTGGGGAGTCAGCCCAGCCTGTTCAGACTCAGCCCAGACAGGTCCAGTCTCCTCCTCCCTACACGAAGGCTGAGCAAAGTGTCCCAGCATAGGGCCCAAGTCCCAAAACCCAGCCTGTGCACCAAGGACAGGTCCCAGCTTCACTGCCTGGGTGCCTCCCAAACAGTTCAAGCTAATCAACATTTCTTTTGTTGATATATTATACATTAAGAAGTCTACTGGTATAGGTTTCTGTAACGTCTTGCATATGGTCCATAGTTTTAGCAATCTCTCTTTCAGTGTTATACCTTCCATGCTCTTCTCTCCCCATCTATATTTAATATTCCATTCTACTATCACTCCACTCTTTGTCTCCAGAATTACTTATTCTATTTCCATTTCCTCAAGGAAATATTCCCTAACTCCTAGTCTCTTACTCCACACCCTATTTCTGTGGATTTTAAGATTCTTTTTTGTTCCTTTTATTTTAATTTACAATACCATTCAGTTCTATATATCAGCCACAGATTCCCTTGTTCTTCCCCCTTCTGCCCCCCCTTCCCCCCAGCTTACCCGCTATTCCCACCTCCTCCAAGGCAAAGCCTCCCCTGAGGACTGAGATTAACCTGGCAGACTCAGGTCCAGTCCCCTCCTCCCAGACTCAGCCCTGTATAAACCCCAGATTTCAAACAGCCAAACCATGCAATGAGTACAGGACCAGGTACCACTGCCTAGATGCCTTCAAAAGAGATCAAGCCAATCAACTGTCTCACCTATTCAGAGGGCCTGATCCAGTTGGGGGCCCCTCAGCCATTGGTTCATAGTTCATGTGTTTCCATTCATTTGCCTATTTGTCCCTGTGCTTTATCCAACCTTGGTTTCAACAATTCTCGCTCATATAAACCCTCCTCTTACTCGCTAATTAGGCTCCCGGAGCTCCACCCAGGGCCTAGCCATGGATCTCTGCATCCAGATTCCTCAGTCCTTGGCTGGGGTTTCTGGCATAACTATTAGGGTATTTGGCCATCCCATCACCAGAGTCGGTCAGTTTCAGCTGTCTTTCAACCATTGCCTAGAGGAACTTTCCTCCACTGCTGGTGGGAATGCAAGCTTGTACAACCACTTTGGAAATCTATATGGTGCTTTCTTAGAAAATTGGGAATCAATCTCCCCGAAGATCAAGCTATACCACTCTTCGGCATATACCCAAGAAATGCTCAATCATACCACAAGAGCACTTGCTCAGCTATGTTCATATCAGCATTGTTTGTAATAGCCAGAACCTGGAAACAACCTAGATGTCCTTCAACCGAAGAATGGATAAATAAATTGTAGCACACATACACAATGCAATACTACTCAGCAGAGAAAAACAATGACATCATGAGGTTTGCAGACAAATGGATGGATCTAGAAAAAAAATCATCCTGAGTGAGGTAACCCAGACCCAGAAAGACAAATATGGTATGTACTCACTCATAGGAGGATACTAGATGTGGAACAAGGATGACTGGACTGCTACTCACATCACCAGTGAGGCTACCTGGTAAACAGGACCCCAAGAAAGACACGAGGATCACCCAATGACGGAGAAATGGCTGAGATCTCCATGAACAATGTGGACATGAATGGGAGTAATGAAGGGTGAGGGTAAAGGGAAAGAGAGCCTGTGGGAGCAGGAGATCCCAACTGGATCAAAAACACAGAGAGAGAACAAGGAATAGGAGACCATGGTAAATGACGACCACATGAGAAAAGGAAGAAATGAAGTGCTAGAGAGGCCCACAGATTTTAAGATTCTTACATAAACAGACATTTCCTGTCCTGACCACTCAGTCCCAAATAATCATACAGAAACTTATATTAATTGCAAATAGTCAATACCTCGGGCTTATTACTAAATAGGTCTTACATATTAAATTAACCTATATTCTTTATTTAAGTTCTGTCACATGTAATTACATTTATTAGCATGGCACATTGATCTCCTGATCCCTCTGTATCTGGCTAGCAACCTCTCTGACTCCATCCTTCCTCATCCCATCATTTTTAGAAGGCTTTCCCACCTAACTTTATTCTGTACAGCTGTTGGCCAGACAGCTTGTTTATTAAGCCAATCATAGAGACACATATTCACAGAGTGTACACAAAAATCATTCCACAGCATTCATATATAGCTTTATAATACTTAAATGTTAAATTGGATAAATTTAATTGGTTACATACTATATTTATCTTTGGGGTACTGGTTTCCTCACTAAGAACCATACCTTTTGAGTTCCATCTATTTAAATATGAGTTCCATGATTTTATGTTTTTTTTTAAATCTGAGTTATTGTGTAAATATAGTACATGTTCATTAACCATTTTATGGACATCTAGGCTATTTCATATTTCTGACTATGAAACAGGTGTCTATGTAATAGAATATAGACTTTTTTGGTATTTGTGCAAGAGTGGTACACCTAGATATTGAAGTAGATCTATTTCCAGCTACATAGAGACCCCCCAAAATGATTTCTACACTGGTTATATGTTTGTATTCTACCAGCAATAAAAAAGTATTTCATTTACTCCATATCCTCACCAGCATGGGTTGTCAATTTTCTTATTGCTCTTGGCAATCTTGATTATGGAAAAAAATCTCAAAATGTTTTTGATATTCATATACCTAATGACTGGGGATGTGAACTTTTCTTTAAATAAAACCAGCATTTGAATGGTCACTAATGAGTCATTAGTTGAAGCAATTTATAACTGAAAAACAAAGACAAATAGGTGGAAGACATGGAAATTTCAGGTAAGGAAGGCAATGGAAGGATTAGTATTCAGAGAGAAACCACAACAAATAGGGCAGCCAAAATATTTCAGACATACATCACAAGGGAATACTAAAAAATTTACTTCCTGTCAGTATATAAATATAATACAATTTGGTGGTTTCACCATCAAAACTGAAGTCAAACAACTTAAGAATTCACCTTTATTAAGGAATTTAAAGAACCTCTATAATTGATAAGTGGGGGATGGGAATCCATGGAGTTTAGGATCAGATTTTAGACAGGCAAAGTAAAAAATGGAGGCAGGAAAGGCAAATTGTCTACAGCAAAGGTAAATGATCAGTAATTCCATTTAGTCCTCATAGTCCTTAAAATAATATTGGAATGTGACAAGTCATCATAAACACGTATTTCATTCTTGCCCTTAAAACCACATGCCAAGCTATGTTAGAAAGAATAATTACCTCTGTGCTCACAGAACCAGCTAACTTTTGACAAAATGGGAATGTTGATAGAAACCACAAAAAAAAATTTCTAAAAAGATTGTAGAGGGACCCAAGAACATGTAATGATTGCTCATTGCAAAAGGATTTAAACAGTCATCTCAAAGCCAAACCCTATCTCCTGACTTCTACAGGAATATCTAATTTATGTTCCCTTCAGGGACACAGGAATGATAGTTTCATGACCTTGTTAGCTGAAACATCTTCGCTGACCAAAAAAAAAAAAAAAAAATCTCCTGGAAAAGACACTGAAATTGTCTCCTGGACACCATGTATACTGTCACTAAAAAATTCTGTTCTGCACCTGGTGCCTATACCAGCTCTCTTGAACCCTCTATTCTCCTCTCTTTTCTTTTGGAATATTTATATTATATATATATATATATATATATAATAATATAATATAATATATATATATGATATCTTCTTTAGGGATTGTTCCTTTAATGAGTATACAATTAAATTCTTTGTCTGTTCTCATTAACTTTGGTCTGATATCTGTTTTGAACAGAAAGAATTGCTTTGGTCCATTTCCATTGAGTACCCTTTTGCATTCCAGCATTTTAAAGCAGTATCCAGTTTGTGTGTGTATGTGTGTGATTAGCTTCATTTCTTGGAGAAAAAATGATCCACTCCACTAGTTGATCATTTACATTACTGTGGGTCTTACTATAGTCAAGAAAGATCATCAATATTTCCAGTTATTATTGAATGTGGGTATTGATTGATTCCTTTCATTTTGTTGACCTTGCAGTGTTATGGTTCTGGTTTTAGATTCAAGGATAGAAAAGGGGGGTTATGGAATTTGCCTCCATGCCTAAGGAAAAATTGCCAGATATGTGTCAGGGGTATCCCCGAATGGAGGCCTAGAGCAACCATTTTGTGGAGCTGTGAAGGTGAAACCTGGATTGCCTTGCAGACCCCAAGATGTTAGAGATGGCAGATACGTGCAATACTGGCTTGAGGAGCTATTAACAGGGAGTAGAACCAGCCTAGGAAAAGAAGTGTGTTTTAGTCAACAAAGCTGAAAGGAGTTGGTGATCTGAAGACATTGACATCAGACATGGAAATACAGAGTTTAGAGTTTGTTCAGCTGGTTTTCCATTTTACTTTTGTCCAGTATTTCCTCATTATGCTCTCTTTCCTACATTTTGGAATGGTAATGTATATCCTCTGCCTTATAGCCTGGAAGTATGTTATCTGTTTACTTACAGGGACTTACACTTTAGAGATTGCATGAATATCAGAAGAAATGTTGAACTTTGGGCTTTAAACATTTGTAAGATTATGGACTAGGAAGTAGAATGTGGTAGTTTGAAAGAAAATGAATTCCAAAGTGCATGGCACTATTAGGAGGTGTGACATTGTAGGAGTAGTTATGATCTTGTTGGAGTAAGAATGTCACTGTGGAGGAAGGTTTTGATGTCTTATATATGTCAAGATATGGCCCAGTGTCTAAACCCATTTCTTCAGGACTCTGAACGAATCCCCCTGTACCGTGTCTGCTTACATACCTCCATGTCCTACCAGGATGATAATGGACTGAACCTCTGAACTGCAAGCAATCCACCCCTATTAAATATTTTCCTAATAAGAGTTGCTATGGTGATAGTGTCTCTTCATGGCACAGAAACCCTAGAGAGTTATCATTGACTTAACTGAACATATATACATATAAGAAAATACATGTCATATCTGTCTTTTGGCATCTGAGTTACTGAATTTTGTATGATTTTTTTCTAGTTACTTTCATTTACCTGTGATTTTTTTGTCTTTCATGATTTCTTTTCATTTAAAGGCTGAATTTTTCAAACAAGGAAAAGCTGAAGGAAGTTAACATGGGAGCTCTTATCTGTTCGACCACACTGGGAGAGCTGAACTTGGAAGAACAGTGTATTAGATAGATATAGGGAGAGATTATGAGGTAAGAAAGAACTCTGGTTCTAGGGAAATTCCCAAGAACCTACAAGGATGACCCCAGATTAGACAACTAGCAATAGTGATGAGGGTGCCTGAAGTGGCCTACCCTGGTAATCACATTGGTGAATATCTTAACTGTCATCATAGAGCCTTCATCTCAGTAATGTGGAAACAGCACCAAGAATCAGAATTCAAGGCAAAGTAACAGGGAGTCCAGACAAAGGGAGGAAAGAGGTATTATATGAGCAAGTGGGATCAAGATCACACTGGGGAAATCTACAGAGACAACTGATCCAAGCTCATAGAAACTCACAAACTTTAGACCAATAGCTGTGGAATATACATGGGACCGGACTAGACCCTCTACATATGGCATACAGTTTGGAGCTGTGTCTGTTTAAAGGCCCCCTGGCAGCATGATCAGAATCTATCCCTGGTGCATGATTTCACTTTTTGGATTGCATTACCTGTAGTTGGAAATATTGTTCACCCTTGATGCAGCGGGAGGGGTTTGGTCTTGCCTCAACTGAATGTACCAGGCTTAGCTGTCCCACCATGGGAGAACTCACCCTGTTGGAGGAGGGAACTAGGGAGGGAAGGGAGGTAGAGAGGTGAGAGGGAGGATGGATGAGAGGGAGATCTGTGGTTGATATGTTAAATGAATTTAAAAATTAAAAAAAGAAAGTGTATATGGTCTCATAATAAAAAATTTAATTAACTAAATAATTAATATAAATGCATACATACATAAATACATAAATAAATTCTGGTGTTATATTTTGTATCAATTTTAAATCCACCGGTGATTTTTGTAATTAAGAAATTTTGTATTCATTTTACATACCAATCACAGATCCCTCTCTCTTCCCTTTTCCTGCTGTCCCCCAGCTCCTCCCCAAAACACACCTCTCATTCCCTCCTCCAAAAAGATAATGCCTTTCATGCGGAGTCAGCAGAGCCTGGTACATTCAGTCTAGGGAGGTCCAAGCCACTCCACCTGTGATTTAATTGATTCTGGATGAACTACTTCTTGAAAGGGTGCTGTATGGTAGCTGGTATGTTCAACAATTATTTTTAAATTTCTGATGACTAGATTTAGAAATCTACCAAATCACAAAAGATACTTCCTAGGCAGTATTGATAGGGAAAGACACACATTAAATCTGATCCCACCCTTTTCCTTTCAGTACTCTCTACCACCTCTAAATACCTAAGGCAGTGTCAGGCTCCCATGGGATGATGGGTGACAGGAAGTACAACAGGGACCTTGGATGCTGACCAGTCTCTGGTGAAAGGGAACTAAAAAAACTACAAGGACCAAAGTTCGTTTCAGTTTACAACTTCCTCTAATGCCAAACATGAAGCAAACTGGCTTGAGATAAATTTTTCTGTTTGCTGTAGAGTAACCTTGAGCATGTTGTACCCAGAGTCCCCCAAAGACCACCAAGTGACAACCCGAATGCCAAAGGAAAAAGTCTTTTTATTTATGTGTTTAAACCTGGATCTCTCCATCAGTATGATGAACCAACTGAGCAGGAGAGACACTGATTAGCAATCAAGCAGGGTTTTTATAGCGGTTAGGGTAAGGTATCTGGGGGAATTCCAATCTATATAGTTACGAGCTTACTTTAAATTAGAGATACTTGGTTTGAAATGATTAGGGAGTTGCAGCTGCAAGGAAATTACAATATCCTCTAGCAATCTATATCATCAGCAGACAAATTTTCTCTGATAATAAGAAATCCGATTTCTTATTTGCAGTAAACTTGCTACCTCTGACAGCTCTGGTATATAATCTATCATATCCTTTAGTTTATGGCAGGAAATATCTGGAATTCATTTTTTATGTGACTCATAATTGTCTGGGACTAGGGGGAGCACATCCTCTGGTGGGTCTCCCAGGGCCTGCTTTGCCCAGTCTAATCCTTTGGTGAGTTTCCCAGAGCTTGGAGTGGAGGTGCAGCCCATCCTCTGGTGAGTTTTTTAGGGCTTGTGGTAGAGGGGCAGTACATCCTCTGGTGGGTTTCCCAAGGCCTGCTGCCCCCAGTCTGACCTTCTCTAAGATAGCTGCAACCCTGTCATCCTCTCAAGTGCATTGCTTCTTCTATTTCAAGTTTAGGAATTCATTGTCTTAATCATAAATTTGCAGTTACACAGATTTTACAAGTCCCTCCCTGTTCTGTTAAGCATGTTTTCTTTAGCTATAGATTTATGAATGTGTCCTAGAGAATGTTTTGGTTTATAAGTAATGAAACGAAGCATTCAGTGTTAATTTTGTGTTAGAATGGTCATCATATGGGTCAGCCGGCCATCTAGTTTTAATAGTAAATGGTTACATGGAATTTTCAACAACTTTGTGGGCTTCTTCTTTTCCTTCCTTCCTTCCTTCCTTCCTTCCTTCCTTCCTTCCTTCCTTCCTTCCTTCCTTCCTTTCCTCCTTCCTTCCTTTTCCATTAATTTACATGTTATTTCTTAAATGCAATGTGGATATCTAACACATGAATTTGTAGCTGGAGTTTTCTCTCCAGGTCGCACCAAGCCCCAGAAGTCCAAGAGCCCACTTATAAAATAAACACACAGACGCTTATATTATTTAAACTGTTTGGCCTAATGGCTCAGGCTTCTTGCTAGCTGTACTGATATCTTAAATTAACCCATTTCTATTAGTCTATAAGTTGCCACATAGCTCGTGGCTTACTGGTACTTTACATCTTGCTTGTTATGATGGCGGCTGGCAGCGTCTCTCTGCCTCAGCCTTCCACTTCCCAGAATTCTCTTCTCTGCTTGTCCCTCCTATACTTCCTGCCTGGCTACTGGCCAATCAGCATTTTATTTATATAGAGTGATATCCACACCATGAATTGATTTTAATTGTACTGTACCATGATATTTCTACCAATATATCTCAAAATAGAAAAATAGGAGACAAATTTTCATAGGAGATATATTCTTCAGTGCCACATAATTTATCTTCAAGTATCAAGCCACTGTGTATATCTGTGTGTGTGTGTGTGTGTGTGTGTGTGTGTGTGTGTTAGTCTCAGTTATTTTGAGCAATTGTGTTCTAGTTTTTAAAAGCAATACTATTTTTAAGCTGTCTGTAAAACTGTTCATTATAATAGGAAAATAAACTTCAAAATTGTCTTCTTCTTAGGGAGAGGAGGCTATATCAGAGTATATTAGAGGTTCTTGGAAATTCATTATAGCCAAGAAACAGGGAAGGACCAACAGATGGAAAACTTTTAAGTATTGAGGAAGACTCTGGTTCAAGAAAGATCAGAGTGAAAAGACATCATTTTGAAAATGGAGAGGGATGAGAAGCATATTCCAACATGCAGGCTGGTGCATATTTGCACCATAAAAATGCCTCTTGTTAAGATAGAATTTTATGTGAAAGTGCAGATATCCTAAAATAAATTTCTACAATCCTGAATGAAATTTAATTTAAAAAGAAGGAATTTCATTTTTAGGACGCTTAAGTGTGTTTTGTTGTTCTTGCCATTTTTGTTGTGGTTGTTTTCCCTTATACTTCTGAATACTGGTCTCCAGAGCTCTGTATACTCTTGACAAGTGCTCTACAGGTGTTCTATAATGTCATTTCAATAATTCATAGAATTTTTAACAAAATATTCCCCTATCATTTATACCATCCTCTTCCAATAAACAGCAGTCATATTTTTCAGAACTTCAGTTGACAAGTTAGATTAATATTTGTTTGAAACAACATGTTCAACTGTTTCATATCAGTCTTTACACAAGTAGCACAACTTTCTGTTGCTCTCATGTTGAGATAAATTTTAAAATAGAGCAATATGAATATCTTCCTTTTCTCAAGATTGTTTTGTTTTCTTTAGATTCACATTTTCCCATATAAATTTCTGTGTTAATTTGTCAATCATTCCTAACATTATTGCCAAATATCATCAGTGATTTCCATTCCTCATGTCATAACATGGAAGTTTATGCAGTGACTACATCTACCGTCCTCTATGACATGAGATGGCCTTTCACACTGAGGATAGACACTATGTCATGAATCTTCTGTGACATGTGATTTAGTGTCATGGGAATATATTCCTCATCACATTAAAAGTAGCAATGAGACAATGAAATAAGCTTGGTCTTGACACTTGGAGTGAGCAAAACAACTGATTCTTACTCCAATCTTCACTTCTCAAACCAGAATCTGTAACTGCTTGTTTAGAAAGTGTAATTTCATAACATTCTTACCCTTCCAGGATAACACTTCACTGTTGAGAAAATACTAGCTTATGTTAAATCTTTTATTCTGCATAAAATAAAGTTATAGTGATTGAAAATGAACTAGGTAATTCTGGTAGAACTACATGCCTCTCCCACAATTCAGAATACCATGGACACTTAAACTCAAGGTTTCAATGACTCCTGTACTCACAGTTCTACCTACCCTCCAACACAATGAAGGAGCTTAGGGAAAGGTGATTTAAGTTATGAAAAGATTATGGTGGCTAAAAAAATTAATGTGTTTAGTAGAGAAGAAATTTTCAATATTTATTTCAGTATGAAATGTAATAGGTAATTGCTAAAGTAGAGGGATCCTATTCAGGCTTCCTTATAAAGAAAGATGTAATACTTGACAATGTTATCTTTTCCTGCCATTCCTACACATACTGTAAATGCTAAAACTCAAATGAATAAGTCTGATAAGGATATGTTATTTTTCTATACATATCATTTATCTCTTCAGTTGCTCTATGGTTCACAAGACTAAGAAAATCTCTTAAGTTAAAGCTTTTATGGGTTTTCAAGTGTGATGGATGTCACAGAGTGGTCTGAATATTCAGTGAAGTCTCCTGACCCCTGATACCCTGTTGAAATCTACACTGGATAACTGCAGAGGCAGGAAGCACCATTTTCAAGGTTTACACTGTCCAGCTAGAAAACTGAAGGTTCTGGGAAGTGGTGGGGAGGAGGTGAAGCTGGACAGAAGTTTCAATCTTTGGTTTTCCACTGTGAGGGCATGATGAGAAGAGTAGTGGTGACCCTCTCCATCTGATTTCCTTTGGCTCATCTTGAGTCTATTTAAACAAGCTTCTGGAAAATTCCCACAGGTCTCAAACATACTACCAAGTCTTTCAACATGTAACCCACAGTGAAAATGTTCACAACTTTTTCTTCCTGGCAGTTTCAATCTTTTGTTACTTAATATTTTCTGAATTTCATATTGGTTACATATTCCCCCCTCAAAAATTAAGTAGTATTTTGTGTATAAAGCACTACTAATTTCTGTAGAGTTATAACATATTAAGGTAATTTTCTATCCTACTTCTTCAAAATTGAAGTTTTCAACTATGTGTATTGTAGTAATCTAAAAACTTTAAACATTTTGTGTAATATTGATGTTCTTTTTTTATATTCTGTATTATGGTTGTTTTTCTTAAGAAATTTTTTATTTCTTTTACATACAAAGCACAGGTCCCCCTCTATTCCCTTCTTCTGCCTCCTAGCCTTCCCCCACCCCAACCCACCCAGTATTGTGCTTTGTTATTCTTCTTTTTTTTATAAACTGTTTTTTTATTTGTAATTTTCCAAAAACTAGTTAAATATGAGATTTTTTCATTCAATGTCAAACATTCCCTTGGTCTCAAACACACGTTATAAAACATTTTAAAATTATCCCCAGCACTCAGGAAGCAGAGGCAGGTCGTATCATTGTGATTTTGAGGCCAGCCTGGTCTTTAAAGTGAGTTCTAGGAAAGGTGCAAAGCTACACAGAGAAACTGTCTCAAAAAAACCAAAAAAAAAAAAAATTATCCTAGTTTCAAAGGACTTTCTCCCTTTTTTTGAAACAATTACTGAAGGAACACAGCTGCATATCCTGACTTAATGCAGTCTATCCCTTTGAAATTTTTTCTGAATCTTGGCCCCTAATTAGATCTTTCATTTTCCAATTCAATTGCAATAAATGGCTTGAATTATTTTTTGTCTTAGAAATGTATGAAGTAAACATTATCATTTGAAGTTCAATATGTTTTTAGTTACAAAGTGTCATCTGGTAAGTAGTTAAATCATGTGGGACATCAGTCTCTGTGAGCTAGATCAGGAAAACAATGATAGATAACAGCTAAGTGAAACAGTCACAGAAAGGCTGAATGATTCCCCTTTAAAGTGTCATTTACTGCCGGGCAGTGATGGCACACGCCTTTAAAACCAGCACTCGGGAGGCAGAGCCAGGAGGATCTCTGTGAGTTCGAGGCCAGCCTGGGATACCAAGTGAGTCCCAGGAAAGGCACAAAGCTACACAGAGAAACCCTGTCAAAAAAAAAAAAACAACTAAAGTGTCATTTACCAATATAGGCATTGAAGACAGAAGTTAATACTCAATCTTGCTGAAACTTACACATAGAAAACAAATGGTAGAATATGTGACCGCAAAATAACGAATGTTGTAATATTTTAAGGGCTTTTATTTTACCATAAATCTCTGATTTAGGAAGGAAATGTTACAGTATTGGAGAAGGCCAGATAAAAGAGCAGAAGTTAAGATACGAATCATTAAGACCTACTACCCTGATTATCTGATCTATAATTTAGCTATAAATTTTTAAATGTTTATCCATGTAAACTACCCTATCTTCATAGGAGAAAAATGAGCCAATGATGACAGAAAAGAGAGATAGGGAGAAAAACAGTAATAGAAACTCTCTCTGTGTCTATGATTCTTAACATGGGAACGCCAGTGCATTTCTCACATAAGATTTCTGCTGTTTCTTCTCTTAAGCATGTTTGTATTATGGTGTACCATGGTGTTTTGTTCTATTGGTGCTATACTTTCTTACTTTATTAAATTATAAGTTTATTTACTTGAATATTTGTCAGTATTTCCATATCTGACTACGGTTATCACTGTGTGCTGAATAGCATTCTATACATATGTAAATAAGAAGAGGTAAAGGGTAGAGTTCTACTTTTAAAAACAAAGCAGGGATTTTAGAGACCACATTTTTGTAATGAATATAAACAGATTTACCAAACACAGATAGGGAAGACTACACTCAAAAGACAAAATAAATTAATATAAATAAGATTTTAGATAAGAAAATTAGTGAGGTTTAAATTCTTTGTCTTCCTTCATTTCTTCAACAGTGGGTAATTGGTTGTCCTTTCTATAACACAAAATGCCCACAGCAAGTAAGTCTAAATAGAAAGTAAAGATAGAAGATTCTTCCAGCTTCTAGAGTCAGTTTACTCAAGGAACAATTTCCTGCTTTCATTCCACTTACCTGATTTTAAATATCTTCTTGGTGAAACAGAAAATGAATGTTTGGCTTTTGTTTAAATCTTCTGGTGCTAGTTAAGGTTTCTATTGCTATGAAAAGACACCATGACCATGGTAACTCTTATGTGGAAAGCATTTAATTGCAGTGGCTTACTGAAAACCATCTGCACAAACTCCAAACTCTGCTTCTCCATGTCTGATCTGAAGACCCTCTTCAGATCTGCAACTCCATTCAGCTTTGTTGACTACAACACATTTCATTCTCTTGGGCTGGATCCATTCCCAGTTATCAGTGTTCCTCACTGGGTATCCGATGACTCTGGCATCTGTAACATCTTGGGTTTTCCAAGGCAATACAGGCTTCAACTTCACAGCTTCACCTGATGCTCTTTCTTGGCCTCCATTCAGGGACATCCCTGACACATGCCTGGCCTCAGTATTTTTTTATGTGTGCAGGCCAACTCCATAACCACTTTCATCTATGCTTAACTCTAAAGTCAGAACCACATGCCCAAAGATGCCAAGTTATGCTGCTTGTTGAGGATGGAACATGGCTCCCTCATTCAATTATATCTTCACCAGATCTCTGTTTTCCATTGTTTTCTTTACTGCCTGAGCTTGGCTGTCCTGAAACTTGCTCTACAGACCAGGCAGGCCTCAAACTCAGCAATCCACCAGCCTCTGCCTTCCCAGTGCTAGAATAAAAGGTGTGAACTACCTGACTTGGCTCTAAGTTTTTCTTTAGTTCCTTTTCACAACTAGGAAAGTTAGCTGGGCAGGACCTTGCCCAGAGGTCATCAATACCTATATTCCATTCCTTTTTATTCTTTTTTCCTATATTAAGAAATTTTTTATTCATTTTACATGACAACCATAAATCTCTCTCTCTTCCCTCCTCCGTCCTACTCTTCCCCAACCCACACCCATTCCCTCCTCCAAAAAGGTAAGGTCTCCCATAGGGAGTCAGCAAAGCCTGGTATATTCAGTTCAGGTAGGTTCAAACCCCTCCCCCTGCATCAAGTCTCCAAATAGCCAGCTCATGCACCAGGGATAGATTCTGATCTTACTGCCAGTGGAGCCTTAAACATACCAAGCTATATAATTGTCTCAATTTCTCAGAGGGCCTAGTCCAGTCTCATGCAGACTTCACAGCTGTTGGTCTAAAGTTAATGAGTTATCACTAGATTGATTCAGTTGTTTCTGTAGGTGTCCACATCATGCTCCTTGCTCATAGAACCCCTCCTCGTTCTCATTGACTGGAATCCTGCAGCTGGGCCTGATACTTAGCTGTAGATTTTTAAATCTTCTTCTATAAGTTACTCAATAAAGGCTCTATGATGATGTTTAGTGCATTTACCAATCTGATTACCAGGGTAAGCCAGCCCAATCATCCTCTGCACTATTGCTAGTAGTCTAAGATGGAATATATCTAAAAGGTATTTTTCATTTCTTAATCTACTTATCTCCTTGAACATAGGATTTAGCTCCATTCCACTTCCTGGTGCTCTTTTTCACCTCAAAATTTACACTTTGAAATTTACCTTGCTCAGCTTGCTCCTTTTCATTATAAATCCTCATTAGAGTTACCACTAACAACCACACTATAGTGTCTATAGTGGGCTGTTGTGAGATTTCCTCTGCCAACAGAATTAATCCAAAACCCTTTACTTTAACCTCAGTCATAGTCTTCAAACAAGGGCAAAAGCAGACACTTTCTTTACCAAAATATCACATGACGTGTCTCTAAGACATACTAACATTCTTCTCTTCCAAAACCTCTTGGTTCTCCGTGTTCATAAAAGTAAGTTCAGTACTACTGTCTTCCATGCTCTTTTTAACCTCAAAATTTAGTTGTAACATATATATATATATATATATATATATATATATATATATATATATACTAATGAAATGGCTCAGCAGATAAGGTTATGGTGTTACCTTGACAATTTGAGTGTGATCCCTGGAACACATATAAAAGTGGATGTAGAAAACTAACTCTACAAAATTCTCCTCTATACGTTATATATATATATATATATATTCAAAGTATGAACACACACACACATTCACACAGTATAAAAATTAATTCTACACTGTGTGACATTCACTGGTGGATGGCAAACACACAGGAGCTCTATCATTGAAGAGAGCAGACTCTCTATTACAAATAAACCTGATATGAACATAGTTGAGCAAGTGCCATTGTGGTATGATTGAGCATAATTTAGGTATATGCCTGAGATTGAGATAGATAGCTAGGTCTTGTGGTAAACTGGTTTTTAGTTTTCTGAGAAACTGCCACACTAACTTCCAAAGTGGCCGTACAAATTTTTCACTCCCACCAGCAGTGGAGGAGTGTTTCCCATCCTCTCCACTGTGAGATGTTGCTTGTGTTTTGATCTTAGCCATTCTGACAGGTATAAGATGGAATGTCAGAGTCATTTTAATTTGCATTTCTCTAATGGCTAAGGATGTTAAACATCTTCTTAAGTGTTTCTCAGCTATTTGAGATTATTCTGTTGGGAATTATCTGCTTAGATCTGTACCCCACTTTTGGTTTGTTTGTTGATCTAGTTTGGTGAATTCTTTATATACTTTAGAAATCAGAGCTCTGTCAGATGTAGAGTTGGTGAAGATCTTTCCATTTTCTGTAGTCTGCTGTTTTATTTTATTAGTGGTGATCTTTGCCTTACAGAAACTTTACAATTTCATGAGGTCCAATTTATTATTTGTCCACCTTAGTGCTTGTGCTATTGATGTTCTATTCAGCAAGTTGTCTCCTATGCAAATGTATTCCTAAAAGGAAATGGAGAGGGAGGAGTGGATTGGTGTGTAGAAACAGAGGGGAATCGGGGAAGCAATAGCAGGGGAAGAGTAATAGAAAACT